>NW_024884008.1:0-25059 GCF_019059575.1 Amphibalanus amphitrite | reverse complement strand
AATTCAGTTCAGGCTGGATTGAATGAAATGAAGTCAATAGACGCATTTCCTACCTCATATAGGGCCTGTAACTTTATTTGAGTTGGTTGTGCAGCTCAGGAATGGTAGGCTGTTTCTTTTGCGCCGTTTTGAGATATCATTAGGTATGACAGAATTAACGCTGGAGGGTTTTCATTTCTGGTTCTTCACAATAGGTCAGGTGGCGGTAGTGATCGGGCGCTACCTGCCAACTGGTGGAGGAAACTTATTTTCTAGACCTTCTGTAAGAACACACATATTTACTATCTTCTGTTATGTTCCAATGTCAGAGGCTGGTCATATTACGTCAGGGGATCTACCATGAGCTTTGTGTGACAGAATGTCTTTGCTACTAAAAATTGAATTGGTGACATAATACAGCATATCATAAAACAGAAAAAAAAATCCGTGTTACACGTTAATAACACATGTGCTGTAATGCAGCATATGTCACCAACCAAATGTCCATATGAACTATAAACACAAGGCACGTTACACAACCTATGACGATTAAAGCATTGAGAAAACACTAGAGTAAATCAATCACAGCTCCAACACAAAATAACGTGTAGACCCCTCCCCCTCCCTCCCAGTACCTTGGGACTCGTCGTTTTCGTGCAGTGTCGCTGAGGCGAAGCTCAGACAGACCCCGCCAAGATTGGCGCACTTTGTCAACTTGAGTTAATTAGTTTCTGCGTGAGAAGGACTAATTGAAATACTTTTTGTAGTTGATTGGTTCTTTCTGTCAGACAATGGTACGGGAACTCATTTTTTTCTCTCAAGGGATTACGTAATAAAAATATATGGCATTGGACGACTTTTGTGCTATTTTGCATAGGATTTCATTTCTCTGGCTATTCTTATGTAGCTGATTTTTCGTTCTGATATCTTTCAAATAGACATTGATAACCCGCGAGTTGCTGGGGGGGGGGCGTTAAACTAGCCCCCACTTTTTTCGCCGGGACATAGCATAAAAACGGCGCGCCGCAGGCGCGCCAAATTTTGGGTACCTTTAGGGAATTGATTGAAGTTTATTGTGACAAAGTTTCAAAAAAATTGGTCCGAAAACTTTTGAGATATCGAGGTTTTAGTGACGTCATGATTTCTGAGTTTTCGAACAAAAACGGCATATGTTCAAAAAATCATATAAAAACACAGAATAGACATACAGACATGCCGTAAACGCCATTAGACTGCCAATACCATGAACAATCAAATGGCTATCTTCGATTATTGATTATTGTTCCGCATTTTCCAAAATCTTGAACTGAATCTTGGCAATTTCTCGTGACTCCTTCACGACCATGATACATGAATTTCTTAAATTCGAGTTTTTGAGCCAAACACGTACACACATGATAAAATGAATGTCACCATCGTGTTCTACGCCCCAAATTACCCATAAAACATGTGTCACAGGCTGCGAATATCAGTTTTGATTTTCGGGGATATGTGCCTACCTGGTTGACCTGACCTTGACCCTGACCTATGCTTGACTGACCCCTACATGGAGCTGACACTCTTGTAGGCCTTATATGATGGATTGTGCACCGTTTTGACAGAGATTATGACGAGAGGCGCCCATTGCGAAGTCCTGAAGTCAATGCTACTGAAAGCCCGATTTCAGGTGTTTGACCTGACCTTGACCCGACCTGTGACCTCAAAATTCAACTTTAAAGTACTCATCTGAAGCGTCTTGTCGCGTTCTTTCGTTTGCCGCCTCGTGCGTTTCGCTGCGCCTATTGGTTCTCGAGTTATCGGCTGGGGGCGTTTAACGCCCCCCCCCCCCCCAGCAAACGGTGGGTGGCGAAATACCCCAGCAACTGCCGGGATAATACCCTTGTTTTCGGTACGCCTTGTTACACCAAGTCATCATCAAATGTGTTAGATATTACGTTTTGTCTTATCACTGGAAATGTCTACGTAAAAATTATAAATTTGCTCTCTTTAATTAAATTGCTTATTTTTATCGCTTTCCAAGTGATTTTTTACCTATCTATTATCTGTCTTCCGTCACTAAATTTGAGTCGATTCATCGCCTGGCCTCGACATCCTGCTGCAACAGCTATCACATTGATATATCATATCTCTATACGATAATATCGGCTTTGATCACGCAGGCTCTGGCTCTCAGTGTGTTTATAAAGTCCTCGTTACACGAGCAACTCTAGTTGCGAAAGCATTAGATTAATGGAAATTTTAGCTCAAAACGTAGAACATCTCAACAACGGAGAGAAAACGCTTTTGATTAGCCCAAATTCATCATGACTTCACACTTGAGAACCGTTGTCAACCCTCACCTGCTGCAATTTTCCAACGCATCATCGGTAATTACCCTGCAGCATTTATAACTATTGAACAGTTAGCAGCCTACGCAGTTATCTGTAAGACGTACCAGCTCAAGGTGAGCATCACTCAGAAACAGATTGCTCGTTGCCTAGCAACTAGCTGCTGGGAGCTCCAGTAAAAAGAAGCTCGTCTAATTGAAACTTGTGTCGTCTCCCCCTAGGGAGCCATTGATCCGTTTTCTTTGACATTCTCTGTAATAGGCTATATGCTGGTCTGGCACTCTAGCGGGCTGTATCTCGCCCGTATTGGTGTTTTGCCAGCCGCGAACGTATAAAGGGGGGGGGTCCGTTGAACACACCCTCGCCGTTTCGTCCCCCAATGAATTGAGCTAGAGCCTCGTGGAAGTATTGT
This sequence comes from Amphibalanus amphitrite, assembly GCF_019059575.1. NCBI lineage: Eukaryota > Metazoa > Arthropoda > Thecostraca > Balanomorpha > Balanidae > Amphibalanus > Amphibalanus amphitrite. The sequence goes on along the minus strand of NW_024884008.1, from coordinate 22,341 downwards.
GCATGTGTGCCGTTACAAGACGCAGCGATTGCTATCCGATTTTAAGGTCTCAGGTCAACCGGTGACCTCTGAGGTCGGGTCAAGTGGCCCAAGTCACGGGTTCAGTGTTTGGTAAATAATTTGGCAAACAAGGTGGCAGAGCCGCGATTTTGGTACTATCGTTCTATTCTTTGAGCCTTCATTTGTTTTGATCTCTTGAGCCTCTCTTCCCTGACAATACACCCATCCAACGATTCAAGTTCGACTATTGTTCTTCTGATTTCTTCTTTCCTTGAAAAGAACCTAGAACGTAACCATCCCAAATTCTTTTGGCTAGTATTGATATTGCCTTTATGTCCCAATTCATGGACATTCTGAGCTCTCAAGCCAATTTCGTGGCCTGTCGTAGGAAATCAGACCCGGACATTTCACATCCTGCTGGTGAATGATGTAATAATGGCTTCGGTCCGATTGAATGGCTATTGAACAGCACCGGCTGCAGTTTAGGCGTGTATTACGTAACACCGGCCGCCGACGATACCATATATCATTCGAACGATGTTTTCTAATACCTATCTACTTTTCAGTTTATGTGTTATTTGGGTACCGTTGCGTTGCGTTACTTAGACACAAATGACGCAATTTTGCGAAGGTATAGAATAGAGTATAGGGATTATGCAAAACTGACGTGTATGAGGTTCTTTTTTGTCCATTTCATCTGAGCTATCTGATTATTAGGAAAACAATTCCAACAGCAAAAATCTGAGCACTAAATCGTACCCGCTTTGCGTCACACGGCTCGTTCTTGAAATCAGTTTGCCAGCCATATTATATTTTGTTCTAAACTAATAAATTCGACCTCTTTCCTCTCAGGTGACTCTTTGCTACCATATATTTCTTGTTTTAATGGTTTACCTCCCCAGTCTTCCGTTTCAGGTGGCTCTTTGATGACGCCTTCCATCAGTTCTACCATTCTACCGCTTCCGTTTCAGGTGGCTCTTTGATAATGTAATCTGTCATCTCTAACATTCTACCTCTTCCGTGTCAGGTGGCTGTTCGGTGACAAACAAGGGATCTAGTCTAACACTCTACCTCTTCCGTTTCAGGTGGCTGTTTGGTAACGCCGGTTGCCAGTTTTACGCCTTCATGGGATTTCTGTTCGGCTCAGCTAACATCGGCACGCTGGCCCTGATAGCGCTGGATCGATACGCCGTTACCTGCCGGTGTGAGATACGTGAGTATTTATTGTGAGATGCGTGAGTATTTATTGTGAACAGACGTGAGTATTTATTGTGAGAGACGTGAGTATTTATTGTGAGAGACGTGAGTACTTATAGGGAGATGCGTGAGTATGTATTGTGAGAGACGTGAGTATTTATTGTGAGAGACGTGAGTATTTATTGTGAGAGGCGTGAGTATTTATTGTGAGAGACGTGAGTATTTATTGTGAGAGACGTGAGTATTTATTGTGAGAGGCGTGAGTATTTATTGTGAGAGGCGTGAGCATTTATTGTGAGAGACGTGAGTATTTATTGTGAGAGACGTGAGTATTTATTGTGAGAGGCGTGAGTATTTATTGTGAGAGTCGTGAGTATTTATTGTGAGAGACGTGAGTATTTATTGTGAGAGGCGTGATTATTTATTGTGAGAGGTGTGAGTGTTTATTGTGAGAGGCGTGAGTATTTATTGTGAGAGACGTAAGTATTTATTGTGTGAGGCGTGAGTATTTATTGTGAGGAACGCATGTAAAATGCGAGAGTATTGTGATATGTGACATGCTTACGTATTTATTGTGAGGAAAGCTGTGAATATCTATTGTGAAATACCCAAGTTTTTATTGTAAGAGACTTATGTGAAAACGTGGGCTTTTATTGTGAGACACGTGGGTATTTATTTCAAGAGACAGAGTTATGAGAAATGCTTGAATATTTATTGTAAGGAACAAATGTAAATGTGTGAGTATTTATTGTGAGAGACGTGAGTATTTACTGTGAGAAAAGATACTGTAGAATACCTAAATAGTTACTGTGAGAAACGTGAACATCAACTATGAAAGATGAATGTGAGATAAGTAAAAAAAATATTTTGAGAAATATTTGTCAAATACGTGAGCATGATTGTGACATCTTTGAGATCAACCTTACCATATTTTGTACCGCGACAGTCAATGTAGTTGGAACTTGGAAGCGGGGCTGTGGAGTCAAGAGATTTCAGTGACTCGAACTCAGTGACTCGAATTCGGCTCCGGCTTCAAAAAATCAACTCCGACTCCTACTCCCGCTCCTAAGTTCTGGCAAGTGGCATGTCTGCAGAGTCGATGGATTCTGGGCAGTAATCGCCACGCCATGTGTGGATCGCCCACGATCGTAAATACAATTCAATGCCTACAACTCCCATTCCGGTCAGAGATGTCAACTCCAACTCCAACTACGACTCCGACTTTGCTGCCCTGGTAACAAGTACTTTACGGCCACCAAAGGAACAGGATCTGCGCCACCGGCCTATCTCTTACCACCGACCAACTCTGAAAAAAAAACGCGTCATTAGCATAGCGTGTAATGGCAATATCCGATACGCCAGCTCATCCTCGAAAAAATACGGATCTTATTACGTCGCTCATTGGTCTGCCAAATAAAATAATTGGATGCTGTATTCATCTGGACGGATAAAAATGTCTTTGGAAGAAGGATGATAGGGAATAATATAGGGAAAATGTCCTATGACACTTACTGGGTGGGCCAGGAGATGCAGACCATTCGCTAGGAGCAATGCCGGTCACCAAAAGATGACTTCATGCATTGTCGCAAGCTGCTCTGAATTCTTGAGCAGCCTGGCAATTCTTAGTCTTTATCCTGGTGTGAACTCTCTGTGGCTAGACAAACTACCTAATTTGACTTTTTTACGTTTCTTACCAGACCGTCAGCCCTTGGCTACGGTATCTAACAAATATTTTTGGATCCTTACTTGGCATACATTGCCCTGTAATAATGCCCAGACGAAACCACTGTGCATCGGTATCATATCCAGTAAAATAGCCTCATTTGTAAGACAGAGACGTAACAGGCGTGGTCACTGGCAAATTATCATCATTATCAGATGCGGTATCAGGTATATGGTATTCGGAATATCTTGCTCTTTGGTATCCGCAGAGTTATTTTAGTGATGATGTCGTTGTTATGTCTGTATGACACGGAGGATGTTGCTCCATTGATGTGCAATGTGAATGTTTTGCTTTTTTGTGGCAGAAGGCCAGCTGGTGTGATAGAACGTATTTGACGTTATATGAGTAGTACGGCTTTACTAGTTTTCATATCACATCCGAAATGAGCCCACATACCATGTCATGTGTCGTATGTCATGGCCAAGGATAACCCCACATGGCATGTCCTGACATGACATTTTTTCATCAGAAAATTCATTCGAAAAGTTGAATGAGTGACTGTGGGCCCGGGTAACATGACTTATGACGGGATATACCTACCTAGGTCATGTCATATGTCATGTCATACCCCTTGAGTCAAATCATGTCATTCCATGTCCTGTGCCATAACATGTGTCTTGTCCTGCCATGTCATGTGTCCTATCCAAGACTCCTCACATGACATGACCAAGGTAAACCATCAGGATCTGGCGAGGTGGCATGTCGGGCCAATAGATGCCAACACGCGATATTGATTCTCAATTCACCGAAGGTCATCTGCCAGCTCTGCTAAAGACGCTCGGATTATACTTGTTGTGATTATCGAGTGCTTGGCGGGAGAGGTAGACGGACAGCTGAAACTGAGCCTGTTGATGTCACTGGTTATATGAACTTTGCTATATTTGATACAAATTGATAAGAAATTGATAAATCGGATGCTTGGCGGAACAGTACATAGAGCCCTAAAATAAGGAATCAGTGATTGTGTTTAGAACATGAACTAAATGCAATGTTATACTTTTTATCATAGACAGGTAGCATACTATCAGGAGAACAAAATAGCTTGCGAGATTTGTTGTATCTGTAGTTTCACTCACGAAGTATTTTGTATCATGTCTTTATACTGGGTAATATAACCCCCTGTTCTCACTACAATTTGTTTTAACCCGGCCGGGCCCGGGGGGTAATCCCAACCACCGCAGCCCGAGGAGGGGGTTTTTTCGCCCCCCCCCCCTGTCTAGCTTCGTAAATTAGGGAGCTACGGAAACAACAGTGATACCAAACCAAAGGTTCTTACGAGACGATTCCAAAGCACCTAACATTTTTGACCTCAGGTCAATTTTCAAGGTCAGAGGTCAAGGTCAAAGGCAAAAACCGTCACATGTGTAGTGATCTCAAAGTAAGCGTTCTAGAGGACGATAGGATGCATAAAACCGGCAAAATTGGGTGTCAAACAAAAGAAGAGAATCTGAGGGTTCTTAAAATGTGCTCAAAATCAAAGGTCAAGGTCAAGGTCATTCACAAACGTGACCTCAAACTTAACACTTTCGAAAATCTTGCGTGCTAATTTCCAAGATGTTTTGAAATGTTTTGAGGCTTATCAGGTCCCTATTTGTGGTTCATCTTACGATACAAGGCTGCTCAAAGGTCAAGGTCACACCAGAGTTTCCTTGCTAGAGGCTATTTCACTGATTTAAGTAAGTAATAATAAATAAGACAATTTTGCCATCCGAAGGCTCTCAATGGAGGATTAGATGAAAATGGATGCCAGATTCGTTATCAGCGGGTACAAATCCATCATAAACGACCTTTCATATGTCATGGTCAACCAAAGGTCATTCGAGGTCACATGAGGTCAACATAGAACTTGATCTTTTCCAAACAAAATATATATCATTCGACGCGGCTTGACAAGGCGAATGCGATGGTACTACCGCCGTAGCTCTAGGGCCATTTTTGTCGAAGTTATTTGCGAAAAAAAAACTAAAATAACATTTCGGGGTCGTTGACCTGACCTCTGACCTCAGGTCACCAAAAATATTTTTTTTTCTGTTTTTATCTAGGGCAAATGCTACACAACCGTGCTCGTAATTTGTCTTTATTTCTAAAACTCTTTTTTTAGCAGCTATTTGAATTTCGCGTCTGTGACGCCGAAGTTTGCCGTGCAGGGGTCTAGAAAAATCGACCCTGTGACGTCATGAAGGGGGCTAGGTCCATTTTTTACTCCAGAAGATGTCAAATTGATGGGAAAAAAAGGTACCTACTGAAAGTTTCGCTTTCCTATCCCTAAGCGCTCGGGAGCTATCGCAAATATTCGCCAGGGGGGGGGGGGGAGCGAAAAACGCCCCCCCCCCCGGGCCCGCGAGGGTTAAAGTCCTCCAGTCTCCATAGTGCAAACTGCAAACGTCATTAGTTTTAGCCAACGAGCCTCATTTTCGAAACCCCGTAACTCAGCTGAGAGATGTAAATCCCAGCGCGCCTCCAGACTCGTTTATAAAACCGCCGCAGCTGAAGCAATTACGGTAGGGAGTCCGGCCCCATTTCACTGAGATGCTCGGCGGTACAGCATCATTTCAGGCGCTATACGCCACTGCCATCTAGCGGGCGGCTCGTAATCTTATTGTGGAGCGGGTGGAACGGTTCATTCAGCGATTGAAAAATAAGTGTATTGTAATTTTACGTTTAAATTGGATTACATTGAGTGAAGAATGATTAATTAAATTGGTTTGATTGATTTCTAGGAGACATATTCGCTCCTATCACCGGATCTAAACAATTTATAGCTCTGATGCCAGAGTTACCAACATAAGAATATCCACCTGCCGTTTTTTTTTGCCTAAAGACCGCTTCACATACGGAGCTAAACGCGATGGGCACGTTAGCAGATAGGGCTCTACCTTTTACGCTCCGTATGTGAAGCAGTCTTCAAGCAAACAATTCCGGCAGGCGGCTACTTTTCTGTTGGTAATTCTGGCCTCTGCATAACTTGGTTCTATTCCATTCACTCGTTCCGCCAATACGTCAAGGCCGCAGGCTCACCACCCGACGCAACCCGACGTGCAAATCACGTGACCGGCCTCCCGGTCACGTGATCTGACCTGTGCAAGAGGTCACGTGACATGACGTCATAGACGCCCGGGGCTGCGGGATTGACGAACGCTGAATGGTGAGGAGCCGGCCGCTGGCAACCAAAAAAATGATACTAGCCGTTTTCACGACGGGCTATCCGGCGAGTGCACCTGATTTGACCAAATGTGCACCTAATCTCTTTTACAGCAAATATCTTTTTTATGAATTTATTCTAGTGTTTTAATCGATGATGCTCTCTGATAATATGACAACGCAGGCATATAAGCAGTTAGTGCAATTCTAGCTGATAGCTACTAAGAGACGCACTGAACCTGATTTGACCAAATCTGCACCTGATCTGCACCAGATGTGTTCCAAATGTGTACCAGATGGCCGTCGTGAAAACGGCTAATGTATCTGGTATTTGAAATATGAAGGGAGAAACTTTATATGCAAATGCGTGCATGTTGTTTCAAGAGGGGGAAACTTGTGAGGCAAATACAATTTGATGGCCTTGCCATTTGTAGGTGACGTCTGGCAGATACAAAACGACCAATGCACTGGTGGAATTATCTGTGGGGTTTCATTTAACTCTATGAGCCCCGTCACATCGTCTGTCCTAGTTGGATCTCGTGTGTCCCACTTCCCTTGACCTCTTGTGGCCTCTGGTGACCTCTGGTGACCAAGCTTACCTCGGTTGATCTGTGCTGCTGACATCCATTGGCCTCTATTTTCAGAAAGTCAACTAACGTCTGCTAGCTTGTATTCAACTCTGTTTATTTCGACTGAGCTCTGTTGACCTCTGTCCTTTGATGACCTCTCTTGACATCTCGTGACATCATGCCTCTGATGACCTCTAGTGACCTGATCATACCTCTGATGACCTCTGGTGACCCCTTTTGACCTATATTGACCTCTGTTGACCCTATTTAACATCTGCCGACTTCTGTTGACCTCTGTTGATTTCTGGTGATCTCATCATTCCTCTGAACTCTGTTGACCTTATCACTTCTCTGATGACCTCTGGTGACCTCTGTTCTCAGGAGGTCGTCTGACCTATGGCCGCTACTGTCACCTAATCGGACTCGTTTGGCTGTCGTCTACGTTCTGGGCCTCTATGCCGCTGCTCGGTTGGTCCAGGTAAGAGTAGACACGAAGGCTAGATTCATCGAAACTCTGTACGTACTGTATAGGCTAGATTATGGTGACATGACGGTTAGATTCATTTCACTTCTGTACGTACGATGTAGCTGTCCTTTATCCAGCCGTCCAAGAAAAGTAGAACATGAGATAGTAGCCACTTTTGATAGTCGTTCTCATTAGATAGCCGTTCTCTTATAAACTTTGTGAGGCCCTCATCAAGCCCTCTCTGCCCATAACTTGATACACTGAAGCATACTGTTTCCTAGCCACAGATACAGATGTTTACTTCATATTCAGATCTACCAAAGAGACACAGTGTTTATAGTTGTTGTATGTCTAACTTGATAAATTGCAAATAAATAAATACAGAACAGTTGGTAACCGATTAGCATCTCGTCCCTCAACTCATCGCCTCCCTCCCCTCCCGGCTCGTTGGGAAACTACACGGCCGTACTTACAAGCATCGCAGTCTTATCCCTCGGGCTAGAACCGATAACTGACAATTGTTTCCTAGTCCTGCTCTCTATTACATCTCTAATTTCAATACCCCTGACTACAGTGGGGACTGACTGAATGAATGACTACAATGAAGAGCTTTTGCTCCTCGCCTCTATTCTACATAACTCCCCCTTTACCCCTTTACAGGTATAACTACGAACCCTCTCTCACCACCTGCACAATCGACTGGCGTCACAACACTGGAGGATACCGCTCGTTCCTACTAGTGTACTTTGTACTCTGGTACCTTGTACCTCTCGGAATCATTTTCTTCTGCTACTGGCACGCTGCGAAGTCGATTAGAAGAGGAAGAGCTTCACCGAGAGATCATTACTGTTATGATTGGGCCAATGAGAGTAATGTTACTCTGGTAAGTGGGCCAGAGGGAGTAATGTTATTCTGTTTAGTGGGGTAATAAGAGAGATTGGACTCTGCTCAGTGGGCCAATGAAAGTAATGTTACTCTAGTGAGAAGGGGCTTAGCGAGAAGAGGGAGAGAGAGAGGGAAGAGGAATAGAGAGAGAGAGAGAGAGAGAGAGAGAGAGAGAGAGAGAGAGAGAGAGAGAGAGAGAGAGGGAGGGAGGGAGGGAGGGAGGGAGGGATCAGGGGAAGGTAGGGGTGCTGAAAAGGAGTGTACTCTGTTAGTGGTGTGAGAGGGGAGAAGGGGGTTGCTGATGGAGAACGTGGGCGCTATTGCAAGGGGGAGGAGGGCGCTGAAACTGATGATACTTATCTTGGGAAAGGAAATGATAGCCTAGAAATATTTGCAGGAATCACATTTCTGGTAAACGTTTAGTGAATGATGAATGTATGGAAATAATTAAAAGGATCATTATGCTTTATAGGCATGATTTTATATTTCTCATGTGTTTCCTGCTGACGGTTTGCTCGTTTCAAATGTTTTATGCTCGTGGTGTATTTGCCGTTGTAAGTACATTTTATAGACGTGTGCCCTGTTCATTTTCAGATGTGTTTCCTGCTGGTGGTGTCGTTTGCTGTCTGTTGGAGCGGCTACGCCGTGGTTTGCCTGTGGACAGTGTTCTTACCACCCGACTCAGTACCGTTTATATTGACTCTTCTGCCACCACTACTGGCAAAGGTGAGACGCTGACAGTGGAAACTGACACATTGACACTGACACACTGACACTGACTCACTGACACTGACACACTGACACTGACACACTGACACACTGACACTGACACACTGACACTGACACACAGACATACACAGACCTGTGCCTTACTGACAACCAGTTTTAACCCTATTCCTGGCGAGGGGGGCCTCAGGAGCCCCCCCCCCCCCTGAGGTTTTTTGGTTATTTCTCCCAAACGCGTTGAGCTAGGAAGCTCAAATTTTCTGACTTTTCCTAAAAGGCTTCTACGCAACATGTCTGAAAATTTTGAGTTGATCTGACCTCAGGTTAGGTCACCAGAGGCGGTTTGGTGACCCTACCTCAGAAAAGTTTGCAATCACGCCAGAGCTAGAGTTTTTGACCGATCAATTTCTTCTCTTCAGGCTTTAGTTAGGGTACCAGTATGTGCAATTTGTTTATCTCGGAATTTTCATATCCGTGACCTAAGGTCAGGTCAGTTTCGCGACCTCCCCATTATAAGTCAATGGGGGAAAAATCAACTCCCTGTTTTTACCACTAAAACGGGTCGGAATGGCCCCATATACCATACATGACTTCATATACGATCAACCTTCACTACCTTGAGGTCTGTTTTGCTGTTGGGCAGCTGTGAGGTCATGTGACGTCATCAAAGGTCACCAAAGGTTTTTGGCCAATAACTCCGTACAGGAACAAGATACAGACGCGTGGATGGTCTCATTGTGTTCAGCTTGTCAAGACTCATCGAATGATATACATGATGACCTCGAGGTCACGTGACCTGAGGTCAACCCTTGACCTTGACCTTTCGAGGTCAACATATATATCATTCAATGCGGATTGACGAGAGGATCACGATGATGCCCTTAGTTTGTTCCTATCATGATTAATTCGAAAGTTATTCGAGAAAAACTCTCTCCATATCTAGCGCCGCCATTTTGACTTTTTCGACCCCTGTGACGTCATCTTTGCCCTGACCTGAAAATGACCTTGGTAAAAATTGTAGATCTTGACCGTGCGTATCCGATGCCGTTTACCGTTTGTCGCTGCAATGTGTAGTTTTTGAGATCTGAAGGGGGGGCCGAATCGGCCCCCCGCCAGTTTCTTGTCCCGGCGGAGCCCGCCAGGAATAGGGTTAGAAATAGGACACTGTTTATAAGTCAACATGTAACACGACAAACTACGTTCCCAAATTCTTATATGGATTTCAAAAATCATATATTCGGATTGCTGGTACACACACCTTTGAATGTAAATGGAGAAGCGCGTAAAGCCGTGTCGATGATTTTCTTTTCTTCATTTCCAGACTTACCCTGTGATCAACCCGATGATATTTTTTGTCTGTAATACGAGGATCAGACGTGGTATGCAGATTACAATGAAACGACTCTTCTGTCAGAAACTCAACGGTAAGAAATGAGAGAGAGAGAGAGAGAGAGAGAGAGAGAGAGAGAGAGAGAGAGAGAGAGAGAGGGAGAGAGAGAGAGAGAGAGAGAGAGAGAGAGAGAGAGAGAGAGAGAGAGAGAGAGAGAGAGAGAGAGAGAGAGAGAAAGAAATCGAGAGAGAGAGGGGGAAGGGAGGGTAGAAGAAAGAGAAAGTCTGAAGGGACGAGGGAGGGAGGAAGGGAGAGTTTTGTGTAAGGAGTGAGTGAGTGAAAGCGTGAGTGAGTGAGTGTGTGAATGAATGAGTCCCGAATCGGTATCTCGGTGTGAATTGAGTGGTAATTTCTTTCGAAATGCTAAATTTAGGTCTTATGAGATTAACTAGGAGGCTAACGTTTCTCCCATATTTTCTTGCATGAGTGCTTGCACGTGTCTAGTGTTGTTGGCTCGGCATCGCTTTAGAGGCTATGTGTTGACACAGAGTTTACTCGGGTTTTGTTCAGTGATGCCGCTGTCTCAGATCTTATCCTCGCACAACATTACGTCTTACTTGGCTGTATTGTGCTTTTTGTCTACCCTGTTTGGTCTGTGTGCCTATGTGTACCGGTTTAGGAAGCCTATTTGAAAGTGTTGAAACACATTCATAGCTATTGACAAACAATCTTGAGAAAATGAACAAACATGCTCAGTGAAATTGCAAGCTTTCGAAATTTAATACCTCATGTATGACAAAACATGTTCAACTAAATTAGCTGCTCTATGATTATTTGTTATCTTTCTACATCGGCATATTTAAGCAACCGGCTTAATTTCTGTTTCAAATTTCACGAGAATGAAAACAGTTTTTGATTTACATGTTTTACGTCATTACATCAGCGACCACATGACGTTAAACAAGAATTATTTTCTTTGATTTTTCAGAGGAAGAAAGAATTGAATGGCGGGAGCGAATCTTCACATATAACCTGGACCTAATGAAATCATTCAAGGAAAAATAACTGTGAGAAATTGTAAAAATAACAAATCGTTGAAGCACACGCCCTTTCAAAGTAGGCGTCTTTTGTTGATATGCTGAAATTATGTCTGATGTAGCAGCCCCTTTGACCTCAATTGCTGTTTGGTGCTAGTTAGCGTTATGTCAGCAAGGTGTAATTTGTAAAAACAAGTGTAATAATTAGCACCTACCTTACGTCTCATTTGGAGATGACACCAGTAGCCGGTATATATATTCCAGTTTCGCATGTGTTACTGTTATCCCGTTCGTTTGAAAACCAGTTTGAATTCATTTATTTCCTAGGTACATAGTGGTATTCTCTTCAGAAAATTGAGCACAGCCTGCAACATGAAATTAATGATTTATGGTCGAGAAAAAAACATCTGCTCGTCTTCAATCTAGGACCTGAAAAAACCGTACACTGTTCATGTTAATAAAACAAAGTGAAGTGGGTTCTGCATTGTTGTGGATTCTGTCTTCTTACATCCCTAAACCTAGACTTTAGAGAGATATATTCTGACCAAGTCAGTCTTGCGAATAAATTCCCTTCTGAATATACGCGCGTGACTGGGATGTGAAGTAATATTACAGCGTATTCGATATTTGTATGCTGAATTTCACAACAGAACCCACCCTTAATAAGCATAGTTAAAAAAAAATGTACAGTGTAGTTCAAAATATATCTCATTGCAGTCATGATAACTGAACCATTTCATATCTCTTTTGTCTTTCTGAGAATTTACTCCCAAATAACAGATCCAAATTAAACCCGGAGTGCCCCATTTAGACTTCGAGATAAAACAGACTAATGTTGAATGATGTTGAGGGTTTCTTTGAAAATGAGCCCCATTATTATTAAAAGATAAGCAAGTAATAGCCTTTGGCTCATTGTATAATAGACAAAAGAAGTGGAAAAGAATGTATGTGCGATATTTCGTGTTCGACACTTTTTCATGCACTGAGTGCATGAAAAAGTGTCGAACACGAAATATCGCACATACATTCTTTTCCACTTCTTTTGTCTATTATACAATGAGCCAAAGGCTATTACTTGCTTATCTTTTAAAACAGACTAACCAATCAAACGACTTTGTCGGACTTAGTTTATTTCATTCACTAACTTTGCCTCCTTTCACCTCCTACAAAGTTTTACTGAACGATTTCATCTTTAGCACCAACCCAGCAACTTTGTACAATTTGGTTTATAATTCGTTGACCTGAGGTCATATCTGAAAACAATACTGAGAAAGGCCTGTAAAAGGGCTATCGAATGCGCTTTTCCGCGGCGCTGTGGCTCTATTGGTTCCCGGGCTAGCCGTTGGCAGTTTCCAAAATTGTTCAAATGGACTAAATTTGACCTTTGATGATCTCTGGCGAACTGACCTTTGACCTGACCCAAAAAATGACTTAAGTTTTTTTCCCGTCATTATCTTCGACGCTCTTTCGATTGCCGCTTACTGCGTGTCCCTATACGTGACCCAGGGACCGAGTTAGATGGGGGGTGTTCAGACCCCCCCCCCCGACCCCCCAGCCCTGCCTGGCGTGGAAGTCGCGGAGCACCGGCTCGGCGCGGATTAAAACAGACTAACCAATCAAAACAAATCTTTCGGACGTAGTTTATTTCATCCACTAACTTATCGTTCACCTCCTACAAAGGTTCCCTGAACGAGTTCATCTGTAGCACCAACCCCACAACTTTGCACAAATTGGTTTATATATCTCACCAAGTTTCCTTCATGTAATGGAGTAAAGTCTGTCTGAAGAATATCAATCGTAGCCTCTACGGGACCGCTCCCTTATACCCACAGTTCTAAGTCGAGCATGTTTCAATAGTTATGACATATATAGGAACGGCCAGGAACGGCGTGCTAACCGTGATTTAATTCAACTAGTTTGGAACATCTTCGACTCCAAAGTGCTGCTGGAAAACTCTGATTTAAAGTCAGTTGAAAAGATATATCAGGTCTTTGCAACGGAAACCTAACCTGAGTTCTCCTTTTCATTTTTTTTTTTTTGTTATAATTAGTAATATAATAAGGAGCAGCATTGACTTTGAATATGTACTGTTCTTCTGTGTCAAATGTGTTGAAATGTGACAGTTTTGACTCTCTAGTTTGACTAAGCAAACGTTCTAAGACAGGTCGACACTTTGTCACAATGACGATTCTTGCTGATGGCGTAAAACAATTAGTACAATAACAGTAACAACAATTAGTACAACAATGTAACAATTGTAATATAGTGCAACAATAATAATACACTGAAACAATTGTGACACACTGTGACAGTTGTGATGCGCTTTGTGACACTTGCGGCGCTCCTCCGGCAGATGATATGGTGATCGAGGAGCCTGCACCGAATACGTCTCACCCAGAATGCGCGGCCATAGTGGCGCAGGATGGAGGTACAATCCTCTGCAGGAAATGCTCCTATTGTAGGCGTCAGGACTGCAAGACGATAGTGTATTGAACACTACTCGGTTAAGACTGGTAAAGGGACTCGGCTGAGACTGGTAAACGGATTGTGTGTTGAGGAACGCTTAGGGCCTAAAGGGTTGGCCAGAAAGTGGTGAGTGTATTCAGCAAAAATGGTAAAAGACTGGTCAAACAGCCCTGTGGAATTTTTTTTTCTGGGTAACTAAGCATATGAGTGCGATAACAAGGCTCATGTGTTCTGGATAGGAAAGGATTCGTGTTAAAACTGCCATCCACTGAACAGCAAGACACGGTGGGTAAAAATATCATCACAAACCATGGACGAACATGTTCCTTGCATGGTAGACTTCTGACTGAGAGGTCACACTCACGAGGTAGTGTTTGGAATACGGTGCCCGAAGAAGCTTGCAGTGAGGCAATGTGCGTATCCGGTACCTATCAAAGACATTTGCGTGGAATAGTGAGAAAGAGTGGACTCGCGTAAGGTACATATCGCGTAAGAGCCGTGCTTTGCGGCAGAACGGTGGACTGAAGGGCCTAGACACCGGACAGTTGACCGTGAATGACAGGGCTCTGACCATCGGGGAACGACTGGAGACAACTGAAAGTGTTCTGTACAGTGCACCCTACACCCGCAGGGCGACTGGTGGCTGCTACTAGCTGATCTGGCTACCAGCTACTAGCGACTTCTAGCGGCTACTAGCGACTATAGCGACTACTCGCGGCTACTAACGACTTACAGGGACTACTAGCAGCTACTGGCGACTTCTAGCGGCTACTAGCGACTACTAGCGATTACTAGCGGCTACTAGCTGGCCAGCGCTGTATTCTGTACAATGTGCTATGTGCAGAGCTTTTGTCTTACCCAGAGCCTTCAAACGTGTTACAGAAAATGACACTACAGCGAGCGACTTCCTCGACACGATTGATAGCTCCAATCTTTGCAATGAGACCTGTGACAGCGATGACCAGAACCAGCGGCTTTCAGCAGCGCCGCCACACGTCGCTAAACTGAACTACTGATTAGGGGCGTGGCCGCATTCTGCGGAGCAGTTCTGTACTCGAATGTTTATTGTATTGTATATTGTATAATATTCTCCTTGTATCGTATTGAGTGTATAACTCCCAGGCATATGTGGCGTATGATCAAACTATTTTGGTGCTGTGTCAAATGCGTAATTGATAACCAATTGCTTAGCGAATAGCCTTTTCCAGATGACCTCAACTGCAATCCAAACCAAAGAAGCATTCCCTATTTTCTTGATAAAGATGTGAGTACCTAATTATAAATTTGTCTGTAATGGCTGATATATTAGGGCTCATATCCAAATGTAAGCGAAAAATGCTTAAGTGTTTTCGTGAGAGGTCATAGCAATGAATCCGAAATAGCAATGGACATGTGGTCTTGACGAACGGGACTATTATTCTCATGTAATTAAGTACCGATCTACAATTGTTATTTATTTTTGGGAAAATTAGTATAGACAATGGTACAT
Organism: Amphibalanus amphitrite; assembly: GCF_019059575.1. Classification (NCBI taxonomy): domain Eukaryota; kingdom Metazoa; phylum Arthropoda; class Thecostraca; order Balanomorpha; family Balanidae; genus Amphibalanus; species Amphibalanus amphitrite. The sequence continues at coordinate 7,312 of NW_024884008.1, read as the reverse complement.
GCAAAGTAGGGTTAATATGCATAGGAATGCATATTTACCCAACTTTGCATGTACCAGCTGTAAATATTGAATAGTTATATGTAAGTGCAGTTATGTGTAATCGTTATATTATGTAAAATTATACGTTTACAAATGTTGCAATTTATTGGTAACTATATGTACATGTTGCGTACGACGCGGTCATACTACTATAACTTATGTATTTACAACTTGTAAGGAATGGAAAACGTCTAATGTTACATGTATGTATATGGTGTAAAATGCATATATCCTGGCTATCCAAATAAGATATATACCTACTGAAATGTTAGATCGTATATAACTAGAAGAGAATGTACCAATTGGGCTCACCAAAATATGTCTATAATACATGTTTCTACGAACACTCATATACCTAAGGACAAACGGTGTTGAAAAGGCTACAATGTAGACCATGTGCTTGGTCATTTCTTATGCTGTTATGTGTTTGAACAATAACTATGTGTGTGGCATGGTACGGCTCTCGCGGGTTTAAGCGGTAGGTTTTGCTTTTTCACATTTCCGGCTATATCTCAGAAACTAATCGATGTACGATGAAGCCATTTTAAAGGATCATGGCAGGCATGCATAAAAATAAATCTATCGCATCTTAACCCGCGAGTTGCTGGGGGGGAGGGGGGGCGTTAAACGCCCCCACTTTTTTTCGCCGGGCCATAGCATAAAAACGGCGCGCCAAATTTTGGGTACCTGTAGGGAATTGATTGAAGTGTATTGTGACAAAGTTTCAAAAAAATCGGTCGGAAAATTTTTGAGATATTGAGGTTTTAGTGACGTCATGATTTCTGAGTTTTCGACCAAAAACGGCATATGTTCAAAAAATCATATAAAATCTCAGAATAGACATACAGACATGCCGTAAACGCCATTAGAATGCCTATACTATGATAAATAAAATGGCTATCTTCGATTATTGATTATCGTTCCGCATTTTCCATAACCTTGAACTGAATCTTGGCAATTTCTCGTGACTACTTCACGACCATGATACATGCATTTCTTAAATTGAACTTTTTGAGCCAAACACGTACACATATGATAAAATGAATGTCACCATCGTGTTCTACGCCCCAAATTACCTATGAAACATGTGTCACAGGCTGCGAATATCAGTTTTGATTTTCGGGGATATGTGCCTACCCGGTTGACCTGACCTTGACCCTGACCTATGCTTGACTGACCCCTACATGGAGCTGACACTCGTGTAGGCCTTATATGATGGATTGTGCACCGTTTTGACAGAGTTTATGACGAGAGGCACCCATTGCGAAGTCCTGAAGTCCATGCTACTGAAAGCCCGATATCAGGTGTTTGACCTGACCTTGACCCGACCTGTGACCTCAAAATCCAATTTTTAAGTACTCATCTGAAGCGTCTCGTCGCGTTCTTTCGTTTGCCGCCTCGTGCGTTTCGCTGCGCCTATTGGTTCTCGAGTTATCGTCTGGGGGCGTTTAACGCCCCCCCCCCCAGCAAACGGTGGGTGGCGAAATACCCCAGCAACTGCCGGGTTAAACCCTTAAAAGCGACGAATAAAGTATAGCCCGGAATTAATTAAGTTTCATGGGAGCAAGACCTACCGCTAAAACCCGCGAGACCTGTACACCCTTTGTAGTAGTGCTGTCAAATACGGAAAATTTGGAAACCGATACCAAACCATATACCTACCATCCGAAACAATAGGAGAATACCAGAACCCAAACCAAATGGTAAAACTGACGTGAATGCAAACTTTTTAACAAATTCAGATCATCTTATACATTAGTATTGCTTCCTAATACTAACAAAATACCAAATGCATAAGGTTTGAAATACCACAAACCAAGTTGGTATCGGTTTGGTGTCGGTACGCAAAATGAGTTGGTATCCAGTTGACATCACTACTCTGCAGTTTGTTCAAAGTCTTAGTCGTTACATATCCAGTTCGGTTATCAGTCATCTGTGTGTGAGATATGTTCTGAATGTAAATAAAAGATGTTTCTTTTCTTATTATCGTTCTTGCAGTTTTTAACCAGCGTCGGCCCGGTGCTCCGAGACTTCCGTGCCGGGCCGAGGGGTGTCTGAACACCCCCTCCCTTCTAACTCGGCTCCTGGGCCACGTAGCGACATGCGGTAAACGGCAATCGAAATAACGTCCAAAATAGGGACGAAAACACTTTGATCTTTTTTTTGGTCAGGTCAAAGGTTAGGTCACCAAAGGTCACCAAAGGTAAGATGTTCGCTATTTCAACATTTTGGAAACTGCGAACGGCTATCTCGGGAATCGATAGAGCTACAACGCCGCAGAATGGAGCATTTGACAGCTCTTTTAACGCTCTTTCGACAGCATGTCCTCAGATTTGACCTCAGGTCAACTTTTAGCCTCCAGAGGGCAAAAACTCAAAAATAGCCGTTTTTACGATAAGTGTTTTTATCGGCAATTTCTTTTGACTCAAATAAGGCAGGACATTATTTTTGCCAGCATCGTGTTCCTCTCGTCGAGACGCTACAATGAACTACAATTTGACCTTGAAAGGTCTACTTGAAGATTTGATCTCAGGTCAAGGTCATGACCTGACCGGTGAAGGTCATATTTCATATCAGTCGATCTGCAATCTGCATCATAGAGCTGAACACATCCAAGGCGTTTTCATCGCTCTAGCATGGCTATATCAGAAGTTATTAGCGAAAAACTGCTAGATAGTAGGTATACATACCATTCGTGACCTGAGATGACCTCGGGGACATAACGAGGGGTCACAGGTGCCTGTTCCGATTCAATGTGTCAATTTTACCTGCATCTCGATATTCGACAGTGTCTAGATAGAATGGCGTTCGTGCAAAAGAGACGCTTTTTCAATTTTCTCCCATTGACTTATAATGGACATTCAGCAAAATTGACCTGACCTTAGGTCACCGATATCAAAATTCCAGGATAGACGTTTCCTAAATACTATTAGGTTCTCTTATCAATGGCTGAAAGTTTCAAAGCAATCGTTCAGTCGGTGTTGCTATGACGAGCATTCTAATTTTTTTCTGAGATGAGGTTACTTGGTGTGACCTGGTGACCTGTCCTTGAGCGGCCTGGGTGTGCAATTTTCACAACATGTGCGGAAAAAAATGCACAAACAGGTGTGCAAAAAACGGCGACGCGGAGCGCCGCCATTTTTGATATATCCGCGAAAATACCGCTGGGGGGGGGGGGTGTTCAAACACCCCCGGCTCGGCGCGGGTGAAGTTATTTCACTTATCATCGGACTCCCAGCTTGGAAGTGATTTGTGAAGCCGCTACAAATTTCCTTTCGGAAGTGCAAACGTCAAAAACTCTCCGTCAGAAATTATTTGAGTCTTGCGGCACAGCACGCTTCAGGCGCTGTGCGCTAGAGCCATCTGTTGACGAGTATTGATACTACTGCGCCGTGCGGCACAGCATACTTCAGGCGCTGTATACTAGAGCCATCTGCTGGCGAGAGTTGATACTACTACGCCGTGCGGCACAGCATGCTCCAGGCGCTGTATACTAGAGCCATCTGTTGGCAAGATTTGATACTACCTAGCCTTGCGGCACAGCATGCTTCAGGCGCTGTAACTACTGCCATCTAGTGGGTAGTGACCAAACTGGTAAATCAATAAGCCAACGCGCATGCGCTTGGCGGCGCCACTGCACCGCCTGAGGCGAATCGCGAATGTCAACAAATATCATATACACTGTGCAAATATCATGCTAGACACGCAAGGTGGTAGTGACTGGTCAGTTTCTGTGAATTTTCCTGTCTGTGGTTTTCAGGTGCCGGTAATAAGCGATATTTGATTTTTACGGTAAGTGTGTGTGTTTCATTTTTTATGGAGACAAACTCAACCAACCACGATGAGTTTGAGCTAGGTACCTACCTTGATCAGCAAGCTGTCGTCATGCCTGATATATTTTTTGTGATTTTTCTCTTGAGCTGTCATTGATATTTTTGAATTGCTGTGTGTCAATGCCTACATGATTTCTGTTCATTATATGCCATATTTTTGCCCATTTTTCAGCCTAAACGACTCAATGCCCTTTATTTTTCTGATTTTTAATTTTCCTTGCATAGTATGCTATGCATCAATGTCAGCAATCAATTTCCTCATCATTGACCTGCAATATTTCCCCTCCGCAGCTGCCACCTAATCAGGAGGTCCCAGCGAACTGCCTCGGACCGCTGATGTCGGAGGGAGAGTCGTCAATGGACGGCTGAATGGGAGCCTGCTACTCGAAGAAGGCCGGTCAGCTTGCAGAAGCGTACTCTCACCCAGTCAGGGCGGGGTCGCCCGCCCGGCCGAGAAAGGTGAGGCTCATGATAAATAGTTCTGTCTCAGTCTCATCAGCTTAACTAGGGAAGGTAGGTAGGTAAGGAGGCTATGAAACCTCAGACCTCTTGCCACAACATCCGCCTTGCACCAGTACTTGGAATCTGTTGCAATGGACGCCCACTCCAGTTCTCTATTTTGGTGACAATTTACCTGTAACTTCTACCAAGCACCTGTAATAGGTATGTTTGTGGTATGTGTTGTCCTAAATAATTTACTCTCATAGGTTAGCTAACTGCTCTAGGAAATCTTAGAGCATCCAGCTCCCTTTGCCTAGCTAGCCCATCTACTTGGCAATGCATCTAACTATGAGAAGCAGTTTGTTAATTTTACCTAGCCAGAATTTCTGGGGCATGGGGCATTAGATTAACCAATGAAAGAGTCTGGTGCCTATAAGTTGGACCATTTATGATGTATTTTGACTAGCATAACATTTCCAAATAAGCTCATGTGCATACACAAAGGACATTTAGCATCAGACTAATATTCATTTCAGCATCATAACTTTCATATTTATCACAGTTAGGTCAGCTTTAGTACCTACCTATGCACTTTCTTACGTAAAGTAGGGGGCAATGAAGCTCCTGTCCATTCAACTGATGTTGAGGAAGGTATCTAGACAGCGAAGTTGACTCATACATTCTCAACTAAAAAAGGTTAGCAATGTGGTGTAGGTGTTGTCATCATCAGCAGCCTGTCTTCTGGTGCTGACCTGAAGCCTAGTATTAGGATTAGTTTAGTGTTAGGTATAAAAACTTGAGTGAATTTTTCTTCCCAAACTGACAATGAAAGGCCATGCAAGTGAGTCATGTATAAAGTTATGCTGTTGGTCATGTTGTGTTTCATTTTTGTTTGTAGGTATTGCATTATTCTAGCTTTACATTTTGGTGTGACTGAAAGGTGCTATAGTAATATTTATATTTTATTTGCCATTTCATGATTTTAGCCACATTGCCATCTTCCAGAAATGAACCTGTACGAACCCTACATGGGCAAATTACCTAGGCTGTCGTATTCAATAACCATAATTACCGGCGTTCTAATATTTGTCGTAATAGTGGTACCTTGTGCATGGTAGTGCATGTCTGCATTGTAGATTGGTAACATTAGATTGCAGTACACACCACACCATTTTGTAAATTGCAAAGCGCTATCGTCATGTTATCCCGCGCACCGAGGGGGGTCTGCGCCAACTTAGTACCGATGGGGGGGGGGCGGATGACTGCCCCCCCCCCTGAGATCTCGAGAACGAAGCAAGACAGCGACAAGCGGTAAACGGCATCGGATACGCACGGACAAGGTCTACAATTTTTACATAGGTCATTTTCAGGTCCGGTCAAAGATGACGTCATAGGGGTAAAAAAAGTCAAAATGGCGGCGCTAGATATAGAGTTTTTCTCGAATAACTTTCGAATTAGTCAAGATAGTAAGGGTCAATAAACTAAGGGCATCGTCGTGATCCTCTCGTCAATCCGCATCGAATGATATATATGTTGACCTCGAAAGGTCAAGGTCAAAGGTTAACCTAAGGTCACGTGACCTCGAGGTCATCATGTATATCATTCGATGCGCCTTGACGAGCTGAACATAATGAGACCATCCACGCGGCTGTATCTTGTTCCTGTACGGAGTTATTGGCCAAAAACCTTGGGTGTTCTTTGATGACGTCACATGACCTTACAGCTGCCCAACAGCAAAACAGGCCTCAAGGTAGTAAAGGACGATCGTATATGAAGTCATGTATGGTATATGGGGCCATTCTGACGCGTTTTAGTGAAAAAAAAAAAAACAGGGAGTTGATTTTCCCCCATTGACTTATAATTGGAGGTCGAGAAATTGACCTGACCTTAGGTCACCGATATCGAAATTCCGAGACATACAAATTGTAGCTACTAATGACCTAAAAACATCCTGTAACTTTCAAAGGCCTCCGACATCTACTGTAGCTCTGGCACGGTGACAAAGTTGCAAAAAAGTGACTTGAGCTTGGGTCATTCAAAGTGACCTGGTGACCTGACCTTCAAAGTTAGGAAGTTCAAACCTGCACACTATGTGTAAAATTGATGAGAGAATAGTCGTACCAAATTTCGCGTTTTCCCGCTATTCGCGAAAAACCTCAGGAGGGGGGGGGGGGCGGATATCCGCCCCCCGTCGGTGCGCGTGTTAAACAATATTTTGCGTAAAACTAGGGGCTTGCAACCGCTATTGTGTGTGTTTCCGTGGGCGATTGATTGTTGTTTCAGATTGTTGGGCGATTCAGATTCAGACTCCCCGTTCCGCCGCCTATGTTTGTGGTGCCAGTCGAAAGAGAGAATCCTGTCCAAAGTTTGTGGAAACTGTGACACCGCGTTAGTTGTGGCTGACGCATTTTAGCCGGAGACCTAAGGCCAGTTTTGTCAACAGAAAAAAATGTCAAACTGTGGCTATCTTTTTTTTTGCCCAAAATGACCCTCGAATTTCGCTAGCCAAAGAAGATACACGCTGACGTCAAACATAATATCAGATAGCCTGATAACTCCAAATTAGCGCTTACTTATTTCCTTGCATGTTGTGATTTGCGGAAAACTTTTTTATAAAATGTATTCCGGCAGTCGGTGTTTTTTTAACCCGATCTCCGCACGGCCAGCTGGTGCTTGTAGAACAGGTGTGGTCTCAGTCTCTCTTGACTGCCGACACAACCCGGCACAGGTGGTTAGGACGTGCCGTGTCAAGGGTTTTAGGCAGTGGAACCCTCACACACACTGTCCATTACTCTATGTATATTCTTTGTCACTCTATCACCTTCGTTCTTTTTCTTTTTATTATTAATTGTCTCCTTTCTCCTCTCTCTCTCTCCTCTCTCTTCTCTCTCTCTCTCTCTCTCTCTCTCTCTCTCTCTCTCTCTCTTCTCTATCTCTCTCTCTCTCTCTCTCTCTCTCTGTCCTCTCTCTGTCTCTGTCTCTGTCTGTCTCTGTCTCTG
>NW_024884007.1:0-26266 GCF_019059575.1 Amphibalanus amphitrite | reverse complement strand
TGGTCGGGAACGGGACACCCGTCCGTCGTTTGCATCCTCAGGACATTCAAATCTTCTCCTCCACGCCGCAACCCTCATCTGGGCTGTACAGGCACCTTTATCTCATGCGGGCTGCTCCCTTGGAGCGGCACCGCTGCTCCCGAGGGAGCATACCCGTAGCCGGGTGCAGTGAGTACTTGGGGGGCTGGTCGGCCTGACTTTCGGGACGGGTTCAGTCCCGATGACTCACAAGGATGCCTGCCCAGACCGATGTCTCCCCTTAATTCCTTCATCCTCCCGGTTCTGAAATGGTCTTGTCAGAACGAAGGGCCTAGCCCGACAAAACAAACCAAATCGGGTCGGAGCCTGTGTCAGTTGTCGGCTTGGAGCCCGCGCGCGGGGCCGACACCGTTGTCCGGCCTCAGTCGGAGTTCCAGTGTATAGCGCCGCTATAGGCGGAAGGAGCTGGGTAGGAGCCTGTCCTGTCCCATATAGTGGTGACCTAGTCTCGCCCGTGCCCAGTCCAGCGCAGAACAGTGCGGGAGACTGACAGAAGACCTCGCGCTCCATAGAAAAGGTGAATCGCTTTCAATGAGCCAGTACTAGGAAGTGTTAATTCCGTGTTTGCTGATGTGGTGTTGAATCATTCGTGAGGTGCATTCTGTTGGTATATGGCCAACAACTAGCACTCATCATATGCACACTAGCGGACTATGACACATCGTATGGGTACAGTCGCACCAACCGAGCTATAGGTAAGTGGTCCAGCTGATTAGCGGGTAAAAATTACGGGGGGGGGGGGGGTTCAGGGACCACCAACAGGGCGTGTAAAGTAGGACTTCCAGTGTGTATGGTTGCCAGGTTAGGTATTATGAACCATGGATAATGGACACTGGATAATGGACAATAGACCTACCACGTCCCGATTCAATTCCAACTTAAAAACTGTTTAACGCTCTCGTATAAAGGCTGAAACAGACTCTTTCCGCGTTCAGGAAATCGCATGCGAGAGCCTATTAAAATACATTATAATTCGTCTCGCATCAATCGCTTGCGGGAGGTGCGTGCGATTGATGCGGGCGTGCTTCCATGTATTTGAATAGGCTCTCGCATGCGATTTCCTGACTGCGGAAAGAGTCTGTTTCAGGCTTAAGACATTGTTATTATTTTTGTATTAGGTAGGGAAGAGAAGTCATATTGCGCCCCCCTGTTCTTAAATGCGCCACACCTTCCTCCTGCCCAAAAGTCGATTCGAACGAATATTCGATTGTGTGCATTTACTTCACCACCAATAACACGCTCTTCTTCTGGTCCATGGGGGCAGGTGAAGTGTCTCAGCTTTCTCGCAGACCATTTTTGTGATTTTATCTATTTTCTTACGCGAAACAGTCTATTTCAACCTTTGCTAGTGTCATGGTTTATCTTAGAGATAGTGATTCAACTAATTATCATTGTTAATTGTTCGCTTAAATGCAGTTTTGAAAGCTCATCAGTCACCACTGTGGCTTCGCTGTCACCGCCATGTTTCAAAGTCATGAAAAATGTGTTCCATTCGTAATTGCGCCCACCCTATTTGCGCCCTATTCTTCAACCCAGAGAAACAGCATCTGGTGGTTGGGACACATTTCATTGAACACTGATCATTAGAGCGCTAACCTTACAATTACCTCTGCCTTCACAGCATAAATGGTTGATAGGCTGACACGTTCAAATAGGCTACTTAGTTTGGTGGCAAACCGTTGATTTTAATAGGGCGCCTTTACATGAGGGGCATGGGCGCTTTTTGATGAGGGGGTCCGTAAATGCGCCCTTTGCAGGTGTGTCGGATAACTTTTCTCTTGTTAATTTTCCTGGGTGTGGTACAAATTGGGAGTTGTGATTTGATACCACAATAACTGAGGTACAATTTGATATATCATCAAGCATGACAGCTGGTCAACTTTAGCCGCAATAGGCCGATATCCTTAAGGTGGCGCAATATGACTTCTCTCCCCTTCTGTCACTTTTGTAACCTTAGCGTCGTAAATCTTTGCTTATTGATCAACTCCTCGTTTCTAAAATTAGGGAACAATTGAAAGTGTAACCGCAAACCTTCCTATAGTCGTTTGAAGCCGCATGTTACACCAATTGCGCTAGACTACTTATTTTGTTATAACAGCTTTTCTGTTCTGTTTGGGGTGTAGGTAGTATGTAGGTACTTGATGCATGTTGACCTCACCACCAGTGTTGACGGTCTGTCATCAATTAGGCTTATTCTGTTTGTTTGTTTTTTCAGAGGCTGTGGTAAATCAGAAGCTTTAACAAGGCTGCCTGAGGAAGTACCCAAGAATCCGAAGGATGAAATAAGAGTGCTGCAGTTAAAATTCACAAAAAGATTTTATGGAGCGACGCAAAAAAACTAAAGCATGAAATGATATGTGAAACCATCTCTTTGTCGCAACGGTGAAAAATGATTTGGAGTTGGTTTTGATAACAGAAAAAAGACGATAAATCGCTGACAACTAGTGGCTTTTGCAGACATGCGAAGGTGGTTGTTCGCGCTGTTTGCTGTGGGGGCAATTACGCTAGTGTTGAACCAGATATGGATACCGCCAAGTGCTGTGCGGCCAAGGACCCTCCGCCCTGGTTTCCTCCGAAATGGAAATCATCATGGACCTCGTTCCAACGAGCAGCTGCGGTGGCAAGAATGTCAGAAAGTGCTCTCCATCAGCAGAAATCACTTCTCTTGGGAGGAGGGTGGCAGACACGGGTGCTGCAAGAAGACGCACACAGGCCCATGTCGTCCCCTATCTCTCTGCGTGTTCACTAACACGAATGACGTCACGCATGTGGGCGGAGCTATGGGCGGAGCCTAACGCACGCGGCAGTCCAAGCCGCCATATTTGAATTTATATTTTAATAGAATCTTGCCGATATTTTGGGTGAAGTCAATTTATATGGATAGCTTGGTGACAGTTTAGCTATACGAATAATAATTTATTATGGATGTGCGTATATTCAGCTTGGAATTGCAATTAAAGTTCCGCACCGCATAGATTCGAACTCAGGATCTTTGGAATACTGCGCGGGCACGCTAACCACTACACTACCGCGACCGCGCGGCGGCCGGCGGCAGGGAGGCTGCGGAGACATGGGGGGACATTTTACGCTTTTGTGAAAAAAGCAAAAGATTTAGCGAAAAACACGTTATAGATAACTTGCAGAAAATTGTCTGCTCTTTCAGATAAGATACTTAGGTTTGATATATCTTGTGCAGACTTCATTCTACAGTGCTTCGAAAATCGCTCATTTACATGGGGATTGAACGGGGCTTAGAGACTTGACTCCAAATGACGTCACGAGCTGACGTCACGAAAAGGTAGAATCGCCGGACGACCCTACCTGGTACATAGGGCCTTGGACGCACAGGTCCGTGGAAGAAATACTGGATGGGATAAAAACCCTTCAGCGCTCACGGGCGGGAGAGAAGGACGTCAATATAGTTTTCCTAGGAGATAGCAGAGTAAGGATTCTACAAGAAACCATGATGAAGAAACTAAAACTAAAACCAGACAACCCTGCCAAGGTTCCTATCGTCTACAAAACGATCTTCCGCTCTGAGGAACAGCTTCGACATGCAATACCCCCTCAGGAGAAGCGACCAGGTCTGCAGCCCGGCTGTCTTGAAGCAAACGTGATGACCTTAGACCCAAGTCAAATTCGATGTGCGCTGGGCGCCAGCGGTGACTCTTTCCGTAGTGAGTTCTGGTGGCGACCCTATCTTCAGGAGCGCTTCCGCGAGCGTCTGGACTGGCTTTTGGCCCAGTGTGAGGCAGGACGATGTCCTGACGTGGTCGTACTCGACAGCGGTCCATGGTACGCCGGCATAAGGCGATTTCCCAGCGATCTCCCCACGATCAGGGCGATACAGTTCATCGCCGATCTGGCAGCACAGAAATCCAAAATCGCGCGGCTGGCTTCCTCGACCAGAGTGCTGTGGAAAATCGACGAGCCATACATGCCTGAGGCCGTGTTCGGGCGCAAAATGAACATGACGAGGGCCATGATGGTGCTGTCGTCCGTGGTGTACGAGGCGGCGGCCCGCATTCCCCAGTTTTCCGTGTGGTCGAGTGGCATGGTTGAAGCGACGCAGTTTTATCATGGCGTTTGTATACCAAATCGCAAACTGCTCAAACGATCACTGCAAGATCCAGTGAGGTATGAGTGCTTGGATCCCACGCATGTGGGGGAAACAGTCCGCTGGAAGATGCTCCAGTCACTCTTTGATGTGTTGTTACTCAACGTAACGTCGCCCACTCAAGGTCAATGTTGTGGGTCGTAAAATGCAATAGTTCGGTCAAAAGTGATATCGATTTCAACTTTTTCTCAGGGATCATGTTCTTTTCTTCTAATTTTAACAAATTTGTGGCATCTGCTTTGATAGTCTACGGACACCCTCAGTACACTCAAAATCGATGGTCGACTTATGAAGCATGGATGATGCGTGTTGCACGATCCCTGGACCATATTGGCAAGCAAATTTGACTACAGTCAAGGCAAACAATAAAGTGTAATACCTATTTCACCATTTCTATTTTCACTTCCATTTCTATTTCTATTTTATCATATCGTTGAAAATAGCACACCAATGTTTGGTGCTTGGATACAAAGACCACTAACTGTGCCTGCATGCTGGTTTGATACATCTTTGCGCGAATTTGGAAAAGTTGAATTGAAGGACTCATTACTCGACCTTAGTGTGGCTTGATTAACCACTCAGTTAGGTCGCCCATTCACCTCACGGCAATGCCCTTCTTTCAGTTATAAGAGCTTCACTTGCTTTGCCACGTCTGTTGTGTTATGTCTATGAAATGTATTTGAGCCTACAGTGAAGCTGGTGTGATGTTGATTTTCGCTACCTTTTTTGCCGGAATGGATGACTTGACTTGGTCGTGCATTGCTCTGTAAGTGTACAATGATGTGCAGTATGCGCAGTGCTAACGAGGCTCCCCTTTCAGTGAAATGCGTAAAATGCGCAATATAACTACTGCGTGGAATGCGCAATTAGGTATATGGTTTTTATGCTAACCCGCGCCGGGCCGGGAGGTGTTTGAACACCTCCGGCCATGGGCGTGGCCACCACTACGGACACTACGGACAGTGTCCTTACAAGTTTTGGAAGGTCCGAAAACTTGTACGGAATGTCCGTACAAGTTTCAGCAACCGAAAATGAATTCATTGCATATTAAAATCACTTAAAATGTTGCAACAGTATGACCAACATCGCCATCCGGTACGGAATACATAATATAGTCTACAACATATTTATTCGTAGACTACATTTATTCGTAGACCTGTCGTAGACTATACACTGTAGGTACAGTAATATATTCTGTGCTTCCGGGAACTTCTCAGGATCTTTCAGTTTTTCATTCATTCCGGTTCCCACCGGTGGTGTATTTGAACAGGTACAAAGAAAGCGAGTGAGAGCAGCCCATGGAACAGAAAACAGATGGCGTACATGGCAGTTCTAATAGATAGATGGCGCTGCTCGTGGAAGGGGGTTGGATTTAGGATATGTACATGCTAGTATTGTTAGAGTGGTCAGTCAGTGTTAGTAGTTAAGTAGGTTGTAGGTAAGAGCAGCGCCATTGCCATTAGATTCACACAGTGCATACAGTGAATGCAGCTGAGGAGAAATCTCACATCCCCCTCACGCCACCACCGGGGCAGTGTGATCGCCCAAACGACTGTCCCCACTGCTCACCATCGGCGGCCCACCTGGCCAGGCCGGGACGGTGCCGTCCACGGCCCTGGGGAGAGCTGGGGGATGCTTCCCCAGCCGGGGAGATCTGATGGCTACCTCCCCGGCGCTCCAGGCGGGCCGCCAGCCCCCGCCCGCACCGCCCGGCAAGCAACCCCGGACGGTGCCCCCTAACCACCGACCGGGCGAGCGAAGCGTCGACCCGTCTAGGTCGGCGCTCCGCACGCCCGGCCGGCCGACCGGCCCCTCACAAGTCACAGGAGGGGCCAGTCCCGGGTTGGCCCGGATGGGTCATAGGGGCGGGGGCTTGGGCTTGTTTCGCGCACATCGAGGCCAGGCGCCCAGTCCGGCATTCAGGCGGCAGCATCACCGGCGCTTGAGGCGGGGCCGGCCGGTTTTAACAAGGAAGGGATCAGTCTTCGTCACGATTTTTTTTTGTGATGTACCAGTACTTTAGCTGTACTTTAGATGTACTTTAGCTGGTATATTTACCAGCTAAGTGGCTTGTTCTCTCTCAAATCGTGTTGCTACGTAGTTAGGTACCTAACAACTATTTCCGAGGATCGTACCAGCTTGGAAAAACTTGCCCTCAAACTGCAGGCTGCAGTGTATTAGGCAAGGCAGTCCCTGATTCCCTCCTCTGTCAACCCGGCCCCACTGGGGGTCCTGGATTTCCACGCGCTGCTGGAGAGGAGGGTGTTTGAACACCCCCCCCCCCCTCCCCCTCCCACTCTTCTAAGTCGGTTCCTGGGCCACATAGCGACACGCCGTAGGCGGCGTTCGAAAGAGCGCCAATTAATCTAATGAAGAAATGACTGAGGTCACTTTTTAGGTCAGGTCAAAGGTTAGGCCACCAAAGGTCACCCAAGGTGAAACTTGCCCACTTTTAAGGTCAAAATTCGATAATTTTCCACAAACTGGCGTATAGCTCAGGGACAGTAGATATACAGCCCCGTTTAAAAGCGCATTCAATAGCCCTATTAGCGGTCTTTATGAATCATCTCTGGTTGAGATTTGACCTAAGGTCAACGGTTTAGCCTGCAGGGGGCAAACGCTTCCAAAAATGACGTTTTCTGTGCATTTTTTTGCAATAACTTGTGGCTCAAAACTTACATAAGCTTACTTTTAGCAGATTCGTGTTCCTCTCGTCATGACGCGTCGAATGAACTATAATTTGACCTTGAAAGGTCAAATTAACGACTTAACCTCAGGTCAAGGTCATGACCTGACCGGAAAAGGTCATGTTGCATATTATTCGATCCGTACCGTCGAGAAAAACTCAGCTAAGCGTTTCATCGCTCTAGCATGCCTCTACCAAAAGTTATAAGCAAAATACTGTTGGACACCATTCATGACCTCAGGTGACCTCAGAAATATACGAGGTGTCGCAGGTGCCATTTTCCGGTTCAGTGTGTCATGTTTACTTTGTAATTCGAAGTTTGAAGTCCTAAGAATGATGTTCGTCCAAAAGAGGCGCCCTTCAATTTTCTCCCATTGACTTATAATGGAGGGGTCGCAAAAAATGCCTGACCTTAGGTCACCGATGATAAAATTCCGAGAAATACGTTTGTTAAATACTGTTGCTCTTATCAAGTATTAAAACTTTCAGAGTGGTCGATTAGTCGGTGCAGCCACTGCAGGCACTGAAACTTCATGAGGTGAGGTTATTTGACATGACCTGGTGACCTGACCTTGAGTGATCTTGGTCTGAAATTTTCACAGAAATAGCAGAAAAGATGTATGATAACTAAGGTGTGCCAAAAACGGCGGAGCTCCGCACCGTCGTTTTTGAGATATTTGCGAAAAACGCATGGAGTGTTCAAACGGTTACAGGACAATCTGCCGAACTGCGTTTTACCGAATGCTTAGGTATTCGCCAAATGTCAATATGTAGAATGCATTTTGCCGACGTGTCCTTTTGCCGACGTATCAAAAAGGCGAAGTGCTAAAAGTCAGTTTGCAATTTGAAATTTGCGAAGTGCAATTTGCTGACATGCCTTTTTGCCGACGTGCAATAAGTCGAAAATGTCGATTTACCGTAAAGCTAATTTGCCGAAATGTCAATTAATCGGAACGTCAATTTGCCGAAAAGTCAATAAGTCAAAATGTCAATTCGCCGAAATGCTAATTAGTCGAAATGTAAATTTGCCGAAACGTCAATTAATCGAAATGTCAATTTGCCGGAAAGTCAATTAGTCGAAATGTCAATTTGCCGAAATGCCATTTAGCCAAAATAGGCCTAACCTAACCTAACCTAATCTAACCTAACCGGTAAGAAAAAAGTAAATAAAACCCTTTTAAGACCGACTCACTTTTCAAAGGTAAGTTGTAACATTCTTCCATTTTTTGAGCTCCTAAATCCTGATATGATACCTACATGTCACCAAAATAGGTATTAAAAAAAAAACATAACCAAACCTACCTGACCTACTGATTTTTGCCTCCCCGTGGATAAGGAAGAAGTTACATGAAAAGATTGCAGACAATGATTTCGGCCTGAAGCCAGATACACAAGCACTTAACCTCAATGTTTGACTCACCATTGCCTGTAATCTCTCCTAAGGCACTGCCTTCAGCACTGCACTGCTTCGCCACGAGCAATTTGATGCTAATTTTCATATTGTATTGGTGCTTTTAAACTTGATTGTGCCATGAACAATTATTAGATATGAAATCGGGAGGTCAAAGGATATCATGTAATTTGCTTCTTACTTGGGGATTGCACCAAAAGTAAATAAGTGATCGGTCCTAAAGTAAAAAAAAAGAACTAGTGATGTCAATTATAGAAAATCAGGATACCGATGCCAAACCAAATACCAACGACAACCATGGGAAAATACCGAAATCAAACCAACTTGGGATTTGGAAATTCCAGGGAAATACCAACTTTTCACCAAATTCACAGCCTCTTATACATTAGTGAGGGTTCATAATACCAACATGATACCAAAAACATAAGGTTTGAAATACCAACTACCAAGTTGGTATCGGTTTGGTATCGGTATACCAAAAAGTCGGACGTCGGTACCCGATTGACAATTGACATCTCTAATAAATACTACCTAACCTAACCTAACCTAGGTTTGCAGGTTGACAGTTCGGCAGATTTACATTTCAACTAATCAGCATTTCGGCAAATTGACATTTCGACAAATTTACTAATCGACAGTTCGGCAAGCTGCCCATTCGGCAGATTGACATTGCAGCCAATTTAGGGGAAGATGGGGGAACACCGCCCTTTGGGGAACACCTTACACCACCCACCTCGATATCAGAAATATGAAAAGGTCTAGGGCGACAGCTGACTGTCTTTTGGCAGCGTGACGTCAACCGAAGTGCAGGTATGGGCAGTGCACCGCATTGTTTTAGGCGATTTGCGAGAAATTCCGAATTTTACGTTTCGTGAACACGTTTTATACTTTTTGTAGCATAATTAGCAGAAGACAACTTATCTTATTTGACCGACAATAGTCCTGAAGTAGTATTTTTGCCATTATTAGGACTCATCCAAACATTTCGTGCTTCTGCTCTAGCGCTGTTGTCGTGCTGCCATATTGAAGGGTTTTTTAGAAAAATGCAGACCCTTGGGTAACACCGCCCACTTGGACAATTTGGTATTTAATGGCACATTGTGACACCTGACCCAGGAGTGACGCATTTCAAATAAAGAAAGAACGCTGTTGCTATGTTTTCTTTTTAGACGAAAATGCAAAATTTCGAGAAAGTGAAATTTTGGGACTTTAAGTCGTCTAGTTGTTTAAATGAGTACTACATTGCACCAAGTACATAATAATATTGTTCCTAGTGCCTTTTATGAATAAACTAGAACGTCTCGAAATTTACGATAAGAAGAACAACTTAATAGTTCAGCAACTTGCAAATTTCGTTGCCTGCTGAGCTCGGGCGGTGTTACCCAGTGGGCGGTGTTACCCCGGAAAATGTAGGCATTTACTACATCTGGAATAATGCAATTATGAACGAAACTACAAGAAAACAATTGGTTGATTGGTATGTAAAATTAATGCGACAATTCATTGAAACTGAGAAATTGACCATGTGGCCAAAAATTACGTGACTAGGCCCTAAAAGGTTAAGGGGGTCGGTGTCCCCCCCCCCCCCCGCGTCTTCCCCTACATTTCGGCAAATTGACATTTCGGCAAATTTACATTTCGACTAATTGATATTTCGACCAATCGACGTTTCGGCAAATCGCATTTCGGCAAATTTACACATCGGCTAATAATCATTTAGGTAAATGGCATTGCCGCAAAGGGCATGTCGGCCAATGGCATTTCGACTTTTAGCATTTCGACTTTTTGACACGTCGTCAAAAAGCACATCGGCAAAATGACATTCGGCGAAATGCATTCGGCAAAATGACATTCGGCAAATCACCTTTCGGCAATTTGTCCGGACACCCCAGCTTCCTCCATCCCACCAAGTGACTGCCAACCAATTCCATTACTGCAGCAGCAAACCCTCTGACCTACAGAACAAGAAGCTACAGTTTGTCCAAAGCCCTATAGATGACGCCACCAACATCCCGGGACGGCTCCGCCCCGTGTGCTCTCCGCGCTCCGGGCGACCGTAACGGGACGTTGGTGGACGCCATCAACGCTGATATTCCTGGCACGAGCCCGCCGGGACGAGCTCGGGAACGGTATGGAGAAGCGTCGAGGAAGGAGCGGCGTGGAGAATGCCCGACCAGAATGATTTGCACGGACGGCGACGCGACCGGTGAAATCTGGCTTGTCATTTAGGTCTGCTAGCGCCTGGCGGCTGGCAGCGTCTCGTCTCGATGAACGCTCGGTTTTGAGTAGCTGTTGTGAATTCTTGTCGTTAAGTTTGACAGGAAGTTGCAGGTCTATACGAGAGATGCAAAATTGATGTTTTTTTCTGGATGACCGCTATTCATCTACCTGTGCATACCTAGGCACTGGTAGGTGAATGTGGGGTAAGACGGCCCAGCGCGTCGGTGACCTCGAGGTCAATAAAATTAAGCGATATTAGACAATTTCCGGGCCATCAGACGCCGTTTGAATTTTGACGATCGGTCCAGTAGTTTTGGAGTTAGGAGGGGGCTATGAACAACAGCTCTCCAGTGGGACACGGGATATTGGCGAGCAGTGTATTGCAAAATGTTGCATAGCCGCCGAGACGCACGTTTGCGCACCTTTATTCTGTCTGACTAGTTCAGTAACATCCCAGTGCGTATTGTGACACACAATTTAGGGCGGGACCTAGGGGTACTCAAAAGATCGGCTCTAACCTAGTGATCGATGTTAGTTTCAAAAATATGAGATGGCGCGATGATATGTTGATCTCTCATGTTGCTTAATGATGCACCTCATCTTATTTCTCTTTGACCAGGATTGATCGTAACATGTCACAGAACAACTCATAAAAGAATTGACGTGGTTGGACAACTAACGCACCTAGGATTCCCATGGCATATCCTTTGACTCTTCAAACATCCGTTAATCATGAATTGTCCACGGTCCAAGAAAAAAAAAACTTTGTGTATGAGGACCCTTTCTTCCCATACCAATATGTTGCATGGCCAAATAACTGTTATGTATGTAATGTGTGGACATTTTGCCGTCGATTGGTAT
The DNA here is from genome assembly GCF_019059575.1 of Amphibalanus amphitrite. Classification (NCBI taxonomy): domain Eukaryota; kingdom Metazoa; phylum Arthropoda; class Thecostraca; order Balanomorpha; family Balanidae; genus Amphibalanus; species Amphibalanus amphitrite. The sequence continues at coordinate 14,932 of NW_024884007.1, read as the reverse complement.
GCTTTTTGTTTTCATAAAGGCGAAAAAGTTATTTTGGAATTGTGAGGGACTAGACCAGCCCGAACGCCTACAGTGCGCTGGCGCGCGGCCGCCGACCCCGGGTAGAGCAGAGCAGAGGAGAGGATAGGCGAGGAGACAGGCGGACTGTAGAGCGCCCGCTCCGATCCACCCGATATTGCTGGCGGTCATCATCAATGCAGCAGCGGCGGACGAGCCTGCAACTTGCCAGTCTTCTGCACTACACCTTTTTACGCCCCATGTAGGCGGCAGTGCACACATTTTGAAGTACCTAAAAGTGCAGGCATTTCGACTAAAGGTTTTCGACAGTCGCTGAAATAGTAGTCGGCGAAATTGATGTCGCTGAAATATAGCTTTCGCTCACTTTTATAATCTCTATATTTGATAATCGCTATATTTGATAATCGCTCAAATTGATAATCGCTGAAAATGGTTCGCTCCAATGACGATTTGCTCGACCGACACTCGCTAAAGTCGCTCTCGCCGGATTTCGACATTACAGCAAAGACTGTATATGCGCGAGCAGTCGAAATCGGTAGCGCTAGATTACTGAACCATGTAGTGTGGTTGTGTACCTCGTCTACATTTGACCGCAAAAGGTGTATGCCGTGCATTCCGGACAGACATCGGGTAGAGTGGTGAGCACCGCCTTTCTGTGCCAAATGAAGAGTCGGGGAGATGGATGACCGGCGGTTTCCGGTGTGGATAGCGTCTCGCTCCGCTCCAAGTTGGTGCTGGGGGGGGGGGGGCACAACACAACACCAGATCCGAAGAGCTAACAGCGACACTGTACGTTTCCCTCCGTTTCGTCGTTTTCCTCGTTAACGAAGCTCATTGAAGCATTTTTTTAGTTCAAAACCTATGTTATTTTAACCAGGAAGAGCGGATTCTACAGGATACACACACCAACTTATCAGCTTACACTTCATGCCTTGGTTATTCCGTGCGCATCATTTACATCATTGCCAGGAATTAAACTTTGTGTTGTGGGGTTTCGGATACGGGTCACAACTCTGGCAGACGAGTGTAACTCACTGTGAGTGTGAGTGTGAGTGTGATTTCATGTCTGGATAGAGCTTTGTAAGCGTTGTGATCTAGGGAGTAGAGACTTAGAGCTAGGTATCGACGTCTCGTCTGACCTCAGGTGACCCGTGCGAAAAAAAAATATCTGGCAAGCAAGCTGTGTAGCAATTGGCAGCAAATGTTTTCTTCTCACTGAAAGTTTTCTCCTCCGGCAAAAATATTTCCTAGCAATGAGAGCGTTGCGAAGCTGGACCATCTTCGGGCCGTGCAGAGGTTCAGATATGTCACCAAGCAAGTCAGTGACTTGCCATAACCTTTAAACCGTTTTTACCGTAGAGCTTGAATCGAAGGCCAGGGATATTAAATTTCATCTTTTTCTCCACAGCGTTCAAGGTGCCCCTGTAAAACATCTTGCATGTCGGCATCCTTCCTTCGTGCACGGGAAAGATTTGAGGCATTTGACCTGACCTTAATATAGAGGAAGGCCACCAGTTGGCCTGATACGTTGAAATTGGATACCATTTGCAACATCTAGAGTTAGTGCTGTCAATTTCGGAAAATCGTGATACCGATACCAAACTAAATACCAACCGGAAGCGTGGGAAAATACCGAAAGCGAACAGACTTTGAAATATCAGGGAAATACCAACTTTTTACCAAATTCACAGCCTCTTTTACATAAGCGAGGATTCACAATAACAACAAAATACCAAAAACATTAGGGTTGAACTACAAAATACCACGTTGGTATCGGTTTGGTATCGGTATACCAAAAAGTTGGTATCCGATTGACATATCTATTTATCTAATCTTGAGTTCGTAGCAGTGGGCTCGCTGTTTTTCGTCAATCTCTAGCTCAATAACGGGTGAACTGCCGAGGTGGCTGGTATGGTAGGTATGGGTCAGTGTTCGCCATGGGCCGGGCCAGCCCAATGGGCCATGGGCTGGGCTGGGCTACGGGCTGGGCTGGGCCCTCAAATATGAAGGATCAATGGGCTGTGGATGGGCTGGGCCAAGAACTGTAAAGTGGAGTCAGGGGCTCGCAACTGTGACAAAAACTAACTACATAGCTTATTACAGTGTGCAAGACTTAAAAACGAGTTTATAAAGCACGCATGCAATGTGCATTGTGCATGCTGCTAGCAAAAGATTGTTCCTTTGGGTACTTGTGTGGTGGCAATAATTTTCAATCTATTCATTTTTGACGGGCTGGGCTGGGCTGGGCCTTGACGCTTTTACCATGAATGGGCTCGGGCTGGGCCGGGCTGTGAACCCATGGGCCTGGGCTGGGCTGGACTGGGATTTTGCGGCCCGTGGCGAACACTGGTATGGGTGGCAGATATGTTGATAAGTATGAAGAAAACAAGCGAGTGTTAATAGTATTGACAATCGTGTCATACAGCTCAGCTACATACTAGCCGTTTTCACGACGGGCCATCCGGCGAATGCACCTGATTTGACCAAATCTGCACCTAATTTCTTTTACAGCAAATATCTTCATTTTATGAATTTATTTCAGTGTTTTAATCGATGATGCTCTCTGATAATACGACAAAGCAGGCATGTAAGCAATTAGTGCAACCCTAGCTGATAGCTGCTAAGAGACACTGAACCTGATTTGACCAAATCTGCACCTAATCTGTACCAGATGTGCACCAAATGTGATGGCCGTCGTGAAAACGGCAACAGTGAACAGGCCCAGTCGCCTGAGACTAAACATCAGTTTCATGTGACTTGTGCTACCACAGCAGCGTCGGTCGTGCCCCAGTGAATAGCGATGATAGAGGAAGTCACAAGAAAATGGGTCAGGGACCACAGATTCCGGCCGCGCCGAGGCGAACACCGGGGAGGGCTGGGGGGGGGGGGGGGGTAGCACGCAGGGGCGGTTCCAGTAGCTTCTTCGGCCAGGGGCTAATGGAATGGGAGAGAGGGAGAGAGAGAGAGAGAGAGAGAGAGAGAGAGAGAGAGAGAGAGAGAGAGAGAGAGAGAGAGAGAGAGAGAGAGAGAGAGAGAGAGAGAGCATTTGTTCACACTAGAATAACTTGAAATTCATAAGTAACATAAGCAATTGGCACAAAAATGCTGCGCACTGAAATCTATGGCGCTGCGTGCAAAGGGGGAGGCATGTTTTCCACCTACCAGGGGCATCAAAATGCACGAGTTGGGCGCCTACAGTGAAAATTGAAGACATCGTCCTCTCTCTCTCCTCTCTCTCTCTCTCTCTCTCTCTCTCTCTCTCTCTCTCTCTCTCTCTCTCTCTCTCTCTCTCTCTCTCTCTCTCTCTCTCTCTCTCTCTTCCCCTAACGTTTTTTTATGGATATAGTGATTTGATGATGTTGCGGCGCCCCGATTCATCGCTCCGCGCGCGGGGTGGCATATTTTTCGACTAGTGGCTCTAGCCCCCCCCCCCCCCCAAGCCTCTCCCCTGGATCCGCCCCTGGTAACACGGTGCTACAGCGCTCCGCAGCACCGAGCGGTGTATCAGCGAGCTCCGAGGTGCTTCAGGTGGGTACCGTTAGCGGCTCAGCGGTATTCCGCTCCGGTCCGGCGCCATACGGTAATATGCCTCTCACATCGACAAGCGTGGATGGCCAAATGAGTTTCTCAGCATACTGTCTGTACCGGTGTGATCGTTACTGCGCGTTTTGCTTCGACGAAGCTCTACCGTGAGAGCACTCACGGTTATTTTGTGGTTGGCTGGCTGCGCTAGTTCGTGCCAGCTTCGTCTGTTTACTCACGAGATGGCAAGATGACCTTTCTCACTTCTGTGAGCGTTTCATGATGCTTGTTTTCATGTCAAGCTATCCATTTTGATGGCTGACCAATGGTCAGCCATCTGTTAGCTAAGAAAAGAGAGGAATTTGACGATTGTTGAAAGCAGAACTCCAAACACTACGTGAGATGGACAGAGGTGCTAAGCTTTGTAACGATTCTTCATGTGATGTCACCGTCTCTAAGGCCATTCAATCAAACCAATTAGGTACACGTTGCAAACGTAAAAAAGGCTCAGAAAAAGCCTAACAAACTTGAACATGAGACATATGGACAAACACACTGAATAGTTCAACATTTCAATGAACAAGATCCATTGGTTCTTGGTAGTCATTTGTCACTTTATTTCATTCCAAAATGATCACCCTGTATAGTCTCCATTGTACGTGCCTAAGTCAATGGGAGAAAATTGAAAGGCGTCTCTTTTGGACGAACGTCATTTAAAACACTCTCAAACATCGGGAACGGTGCCTCTCCTTATGTTCCTGAGGCTGCCTGTCATGGAAAGTCATGTCATGAAAGGTCTCCAGCAGATTTTTACAATAACTTTTAATAGATACATGCTAATTGCTAGAGCGATGAAAAACGTAAGATGTGTTCAGCTCGACGATACGGAGCAACTGATATGTAACATGACCTTTTCCGGTCAGGTCATGACCTTGACCTGAGCTCAACTTTTCAAAATGACCCTATAAAAGATCAAATTGTAGTTCAATCGACGCGTCTCGACAAGAGGAACACGATGCTGGCAAAACAAATGTAGTCACTTTCTTGAGTCAAAAGTTATTGCAGAAAAAGACGTTCTTTTTTAACTGCCATTTTGGAGTTTTTTCCTGTTGAGGCTAAACCCTTGACCTGATGTCAAATATGACAGCATGTTAGCGAAAGAGCGTTGAAAGAGCTATCGAATGCGCTTCTCCGCAGCCCTGTAGCTCTATTGGTTCTTGAGGTATGCACCGGGTTTTCGAAAATTGTTTAAATAGGAAAAAATTACTTTTGATGACCTCTGGTGACTTTCACCTGACCTGAAAATTGACTGGAGTGTTTCCTTTAGTATTTTCAACGCCCTTTCGAATGCCGCTTACCGCGTGCGGTACATGGCCCAGGCGCCGAGTAGACGGGGGGGAGGGTGTTGTTTAGACACCCCGGCCCGGCGCGGGTTAACATAGAAACCATATACCTAATGGCGCATTTCACGCAGTATGTATATTGCGCATTTCACGCAGTATGTATATTGCGCATTTTACGCATTTCACTGAAAGGGGAGCCTCGTTAGCACTGCAATACTGCACATCATTGTACACTTACAGACCAATGTATGACCAAGTCAAGTCATCCATTCCGGCAAAAAAGGTAGCGAACATCAACATCACACCAGCTTCACTGTAGGCTCAAATACATATCATAGACATAACAAAACAGACATAGCAAAGCAAGTGAAGCTCTTGTAACTGAAAGAAGGGCATTGCCGCGAGGTGAATGGGCGACCTAACTGAGTGGTTAATCAAGCCGCACTAATGTCGAGTGATGAGTTCTTCAATTCAACTTTTCCAAATTCGCGCAAAGTATCAAACCAGCATGCAGGCACAATTAGTGGTCTTTGTATCCAAGCACCAAACATTGGTGTGCTATTTTCAACGATATGATAAGATTAAGTGTGAAAACAGAAATGGTGAAATATCACAGTTCATTGCTTGCCTTGACTGTTGTCAAATCTGCTTGCCAACATGGTCCATGGATCGTGCAACACGCATCATCCGTGCTTTATAAGTCGACCATCGATTTTGAGTGTACCGTGGGTGTGTCCGTAGACTATCAAAGCAGATGTCACAAATTTGTTAAAATTAGAAGGGAAGAACACAATCCCTGAACAAAAGTTGAAATCGATATCACTTTTTCACCGAACTATTGCATTTTACGACCCACAACATAGACCTTGAGTGGGCGACGTTACGTTGAGTAACAACACATCAAAGAGTGACTGGAGCATTTTCCAGCGGACTGTTTCCCCCACATGCATGGGATCCAAACACTCATACCTCACTGGATCATGCAGTGATCGTTTGAGCAGTTTGCGATGTGCTACACAAACGCCATGATAAAACTGCGTCGCTTCAACCATGCCACTCGACCACACGGAAAACTGGGGAATGCGGGCCGCCGCCTCGTACACCACGGACGACAGCACCATCATGGCCCTCGTCATGTTCATTTTGTGCTCGTACACGGCCTCGGGCATGTATGGCTCGTCGATTTTCCACAGCACTCTAGTCGAGGAAGCCAGCTGCGCGATTTTGGATTTCTGTGTTGCCAGATCGGCGATGAACTGTATCGCCCTGGTCGTGGCGAGATCGCCGGGAAATCGCTTAATGCGGGCGTACCATGGACCACTGTTGAGTACGACCACGTCAGGACATCGTCCTGCCTCACACTGGGCCAAAAGCCAGTCCAGACGCTCGCGGAAGCGCTCCTGAAGATAGGGTCGCCACCAGAACTCACTACGGAAAGAGTCACCGCTGGCGCCCAGAGTACATCGGATTTTACTTGGGTCTAAAGCTATTACGTTTGCTTCAAGACAGCCGGGTTGCAGACCTGGTTGCTTCTCCTGAGGGGGTACCGCATGTCGAAGCTCTTCCTCAGAGTAAAAGATCGGTTTGTAGAAGATGGGAACCTTGGCAGGGTTGTCTGAATTTAGTTTTAGTTTCTTCATCATGGTTTCTTGAAGAATCCTTATTCTGCTGTCTCCTATGAAAACTATATTGACGTCCTTATCTCCCGCCCGTGAGCGCTGAAGGGTTTTCATCCCCTCCAGTATTTCTTCCACGGACCTTTGCGTCTTCTTGCAGCACCCGTGTCTGCCACCCTCCTCCCAAGAGAAGTGATTTCTGCTGATGGAGAGCACTTTCTGACATTCTTGCCACCGCAGCTGCTCGTTGGAACGAGGTCCATGATGATTTCCATTTCGGAGGAAACCAGGGCGGAGGGTCCTTGGTCGAACAGCTCTTGGCGGTATCCATGTCTGGTTCAACACTAGCGTAATTGCCCCCACAGCAAAAAGCGCAAGCAACCACCTTCGCGTATTTGCAAAGGCCACTAGAAGCCAGCGATTTATCATCTTTTTCCGTTATCAAAACCAACGCCAAACCATTTTTCACCGCTGCGACGAAGAGCTAGTTGCACACATAATTTCATGCTTTAGTTTCTCGTCGCGCCATAAAATCTTTTTCTGAATTTTAACTGCCGCACTCTTATTTCTTCCTTCGGATTCTTGGGTACTTCCTCAGGCAGCCTTGTTCTAGCTTCTGATTTACCACAGCCTCTGAAAAAAAGAACAGAATAAGCCTACTGATGACAGACCAACACTGGTGGTGAGGTCAACATGCATCAAGTACCTACACCCAAACAGAACAGAAAAGCTGTTATGAAAAAAATAAGTATTCTAGCACGATTGGTGCAACATACGGCTTCAAACGTCTAGGAAGGTTTGCGGTTACACGAGCACGGAGCAATTGTTCTCCAATTTGAGAAACGAGAGTTGATCAATAAAGCAAAGATTTACGACGCTAAGGTTACAAAAATAACAGTTCCCAATACAAAAATAAAAGCATAATGTCTTAGACGAGAGCGTTAAACAGTTTTTAAGTTGGAATTGAATCGGGACGTGGTATGTCTATTCTCTATTGTCTATAATAGTATATTCTCTATTGTCTATATTATAGTGTCCATTATCCATGGTTCATAATACCTAACCCGTACACACTGTAAGTCCTACTTTACACGCCCTGTTGGTGGTCCCTGAACCCCACCCCCCCCCGTAATTTTTACCCCCTTATCAGCTGGACCACTTACCTATAGCTCGGTTGGTGCGACTGTACCCATACGATGTGTCGTAGTCCACTAGTGTGCATATGATGACTGCTATTTGTTGGCCATATACCAACAGAATGCACCTCACGAATGATTCAACACCACATCAGCAAACACGGAATCAACACTGTTCCTAGTGCTTTCTCATTGAAAGCGATTCACCTTTTCTATGGAGCGCGAGGTCTTCTGTCAGTCTCCCGCACTGTTCTGCGCTGGACTGGGCACGGGCGAGACTAGGTCACCTCAGCGGACAGGCTCCTACCGAGCTCCCTCCGCCTAGCGGCACTAAACTGAAACTCCGACCGACCCCGGACAACGGTGTAGGCCCTGACCCAGGCGACGGCGCTGGCTGCGAGCCGGCAACTGACACAGGCTCCGACCCGATTTGGTTTGTTTTGTTGAGTCAGACCCTTTCACGGTTTCAGTCTGAGAAGACCATTTCATTGTTATTGTTTTGTCCGGGACGCGAGCTCCCACCTCGCGGAGTTCAACGCTCTACCGACTGAGCTACGGGACCGGCTGCTGAGTGCTGATACCAATATATACGCAGGCAATAGGCATGTCTTTTGTGGCATTATATTGGGCCTTCCTCCCCCCCCCCCCCGCTCAGCAACTTTGACTGCCGGGGATGGGGCCGACCATGCCCCCCGGCCCCCACCCTCAAACTGAAAGTCTGGATCCATTCTGGTGCCCTAGCTAATCGTTAACTAGAATCAGCGTACACAGATGTCGCGGTTTATATGTATATGCATAGATGTCGCAGGTATAGCGCACATGAAGTGAAAATGGTAGCAGACAGCAGTAGTTTCCCCTACCAAAGTGGTGGTTATCTTACCACAGATGCTCGTCGAGGTCGGAATTTCCAAATACCCGTCCCGACCCGACCCAACAGATGACATATACAGGCCCCGCGCCCCGACCCAACAGCTGACACAGGCCCCGCCCCGCCCCGCCCCAGGCCAGGCCCTAGGCACCTCGGGGACTTCATTGTGGCGGTATTGAAAAACTTGTGGGCCCAGTTGCCCCACTTTCTTGTTAATGATCCCACAGCCTCCGATAATTTTGGAACACGAGTGTTGTAAACGTGCTTGTGAGTTTTGATGCAATTTGGATTTCTGGTATTAGATAAAACACATTTGCTCATGTGACATATTCATTCTTATAGCTGGAGTATTTACTGAGGTCATACGTGGGAGCGCACATCTCCCTCCAGCCATTGTGTCCGCTTTAGCGGCTGTCTGTGCTTTGCCCGTCGCCGAATCGGCTCAGTTGCTGTAGGAATAGCACGCCAGCCACCATCCGGAGGCCGCATCAGCCCAGTGTCTTCCTTTAGCCCTCGCCCTGCCAGGGCATTTTTCATAGCACGGCCTGGCAGGGGGGGGGGTCGATGCGCCCCCTCGCGATTGGCTCCTATGGCACCTAGAAACACCAAATTTGGTAGGTAGGTGGGCACCCTGAAGATCTCGCCCCTGTGCAAATTTTGTTGATCTAGGTCAATATTTAGGGGGGTTTTGGGGGTATAAATGTAAAAATTTCGCTTAAAACAGGTCAATAGTTTTTCGCTTATAACTTTTGATCTAATTAAGGTAGAGCAAAAAGAAAAGCACCAGTGAACACAGCACGTCAAGGCGCGTCGAATGATATACTTTCTAGCTTGCTTAAGTACTTAAAGTTTTTTCTTAATTTTTAAGCAAACTTAAGTTAGGTAATTAATTAATTTAAGTTAACCAAATTGCATAATATTGCATATCATCCGATTCGGCCGATCACCAGGAAGGAACACAATGACAACATTTTTTAAGCTCTAGCGTCATTATGTGCCAAGTTATTGGCAAAAACGCCATTTGACCTCAGTTGACCTCATTTGACCTGACCCATGGATAAGTACAACAAACAAAGAAGCACCAAGTGACCTGCTGTTAAGTACTGTGGTTTCAAAGCACAAAAGTGATTCTGAACGAAGCGGATGTATCCAGTATTTTCCGAATTTAGTATTTTCCCATAGGCTTAACATTACGACGTAATGACGGTGATAAATGACCTCTAACTGACCTCAGGTCAGTGACCTTAAAAAACCCGAACTATATGCCGCAATTAAATTTAAGCAATTAAAATACCATGGATGCGTTTGGCTCAACGATACGAATCGACGGATACGCAACATGACATTCTCTATGACCTTGACCTGAGACCAAATTTTAAGTTGACCTTTTCAGGTCAGCTTACAGTTCATTCGACGCTCTCCACTGACGACGAAAGAAAGGTGATGCCGGTAAAATCAACATGATCTATTTTTCCGCTTTATCCCTCCTTTCTAGTCCTCTTTGTACCTCCCCCTCTTTCCTATCCCTCTCCTCTCTCGCCACTATCTCTGGCAGTCAGTGGCGCTCGTCGGCGGCGTAGAATCGACTCCGACGGCTGCCGCCGGCCGCCGACCGTCGTCCGTCGTCCGTCGTCTGTCTGCGCCTGCGCACTGGCTATCGATCCGGCGCCGGCTCAGCTGAGTGCGCCAGTCGGCGACGAGTGAGCGCGCTGCGGCCGCCGTGAGACCGTCCGTCCACCTGCAGAGTCCAGTCGGCGGTGAGATTTTAAGTTGGTTCTTCAACCAGTGACTGTTTCCTATGGAGGAGTATGCCGAGTGACTCAGACACCAAGCGCTAGTCCTCCGCGTCTTTCGCGACGCGACGTTCCTGACACCTCCGTCGACGGGCGCATCACCTGGCAGCAATGGCTTACGAGGAGCTCACGGAGGACGAGTGTCTCAAAGACCGCAAGTGGTGGTGCTTTCTGGTCTCCTCCATCTGCACATTTGTGGCCGGCATTCTAACTGTGCTGATATGGAGGGGTCTGACCTTCCTCTGCTGCCGACCCAAGCCGAGAGCCGAGTACACACAAAGCGCCAAAGAGCCCAAGCCGGCGGCGCTGCCGGCTGGCCAGAAGCCCCAGTTTGAGGGCAGTTTCGTCTCCGAGGCCAAAGACTGGGCTGGGGAGCTGATCTCTGGACAGACCACCACGGGAAGGATCATGGTGAGTACTGTTCTTGATTGAATGCTTGTTCATAATGAGCGGTCTTCATTGTTGTACAGTGGAAGATCAGGGTCCCTCTGTGTGTATGTCAGGGTGCAGATCAGGAAGTCTCCTCGACTTCCCATTGCCTCGATCCACGCTGGTAAGAAGACGATGGATAAGAACTAGCCTCTCCGTTTACCATCGGCATACATATTAGTCACCATATTTAGTGGCGCAATTTTAGGATCACGTAAGATGCGCTCAGCTTTTTGCATCAGTAAGATGAAGAAACTTTCTTAGAAGTCCCGTTCTGTGACTGTTTCAGTACTGAAACATATTATTTTGCACCGCTACTAGCTACGAACGCCATTTGGGTCATAAGTAGGCGCCGCTTCTGTTTACCTTAAAGGAAAAGGGCCACCTTCGTGAAATATGAAGATATCGTTGTTTTTCATTTTGACATTATTATTTTTCATTTTCTTTTTAAAACTGGTGCCAGAAGTGCACAATTCGCGAAAAAGTATTTAAAACTATTTAACATATTGGTACTATGTTGATACTCTCTACGGCACCTACTGTATGATGGCATAGCGATGACGTCACACTCAAGCCAATCAGCGTTCAGAAGACAGACTCGTCGGATTGTGTCAGATAAGCTGATTGGTTAAAGCTGAGCTGGTTGGAGCTGATTGGTAAAAAACCAAAGCCTCGCCGCGGGTGGCTGTATTGTCGGATAAGAACGCATTCCTGGGATAAGAACGCATTCCTGGCGTATTTTCTTTTAAAATTGCCGATAACTACGAATGGAGGCCGAAATCGGCCGTAAGGAGGTAGACAGCCTGGTTTTCGGACACGGGCTACAAGATGGCTATCTCAGTTTCAATCCCCATGTTAAAGGTGGCCCTTTTCCTTTAACGTCGGGATCGTCGGTTTATTTAATCGTGTTTTTGCCCACCTGTGACATCGCCAAGGTGAGAAGTGCTCTTATTTTACACCTGGGCTGACGATGGATAGCTGCAATTAACCACAAGTGACAGCATCGGTGTAGGTGAATGGCCCTCTGCAAAGATCATGGTGCAGCCTCTACGCTTACCACTGAATCATGATAAATTGCTCCCTCATTTAACAACGGATTGTAATGAGAAGCTTCCCCGTTTAAGGAGCCAGATGAGAAGTATCCACTTTCGGCGTCGCCCATTAACAGGAACATGACTTACTGGTATTCAAAGCTCCCCCTCCCCTTAGCGACGGAGCTCTACATCAGACCCCCACCTACTTGCCCTTACCCCACCCCCTATAGCTAGTGGACCACCACGTGACCCTGACAATGGTATCTGAGTGATCAACATGCCTCGTCTTTCGCGTGCCTCAGTTTTGCCTGCTCATTAGTGCTACACTACTTAGCGAGCTGGCGTAGCGAGAAATTTTTAATGAGGAGGTGGTAGTTTCGTGGGAACGGCCATGCTCGCAATTATTTTCGTTTCCGTGTCGTGTATGCATATTGCATGTGCCGTGACACAGTACTGCCAATTCTGCCTGGCGTTAAGCCCGCTGCTCTGACTATTGTGCTTGCCTACTGTGTGGTCCTGACTATTGTGACTATTGACTATTGTACCGTGTGGTTTGACTGTAATACCTTGTGGTTCCGACTATTGTACCGTGTAGCTTTGATTATTGTACATACCATGTGTGGCTTTGAGATTTGTACTTACCTTGTGGCTCGGACTATTATGCCGTGTGGCTCTGACTTTTCACCGTATTGTATTTTTCTGATTATTGTGACATTTGGTTCCGATTCGTGTAGCTGTGGCTGCTGCACTGTGTGGCTTAGCCCTGTTCCTGCCTCGGTGCCGGCCTCTTTCTAATTTCTCATCATCTTTCTCAGTATTCGCCTCAAACGCATTTATTTTATCTGTGGTTTGGCACTACCCCAGCTTTTATCTTAAACGCTTGAACATTGCTTGAGAAATAAAATCAAAACGACGTGCCTGGCATCACAAAATGGGGCGAACATCGCCCGCAGCATTTAGTGAAACGCGTCTGTTGTCCCAACACCTGGATGTATTCTAGGCGTTACCTTTTATGGCAAAGGTCCTGTGTGCGACGCCTCGGAGCTCCGCACAAGATACATATCTCAAGGATGCCTCCAGAGATGGAAGACTGTCGACAGTGAAATAGCATTTGCGTAACAGCCCCGCTGAGCGATGGTGAACTATTGTGTGGAGCGAGTCGGACACCTCAGGATGCATTCGAAGTAGGTGTCCGGTGGTCGACCGGAGGATCCCGTCGAAGGACGTTCTCCTTGAAGAACCTACTGAGGACGTAGTCTGAGACCTTCAAAGGAGAGATTTCCTGACTGCCTTGGCTCTTTCAGACTTTCGGAGGAGTTAGTTCCTGATGTCCGAAGATCTTTCTCATAGCGGCAAAGGCTATCCCATATGTTCAGATGAATTAGTTCCTACAGTCCAGCAAAGGCGAATCTCAAAACACCTAGCGGAGGAAGTCCTTTACATCATAAAGAGTCCTCGGCAGGGTTGTATACCAATCAAGTCGATTGAATTGATTGATTTGATTCAACGCGTATTTTGAGTTGATTGGATTGAGTCGATTGACTTTTCGAGATGACTGGTTGACTGACTCGTTTGACTTTAGCGACTGGTTGACTGATTTGATTCCCGAAAATTACAGTGACTCGTATGATTGAGTCGATTGAATGGAAAGTTCAAATACGTTTTAGTTGACGAACAATAATGACACCAATTGATGACATCAAAGATCACAAAACTGCACTGAAAACTGCTTGTCATCACAACTGCAATATGGGGTAGATGGCCAAATAAAGAACAGGGCCTAAACATGAACAGCCAACTTTGACTTTCAACTGCAATAACTGCTCCAATCCTGGTGGTAGAACCTGGCGATGCACCTACCTACCTTTCTGCACTCAGCAGGAAACGTTTTTTTTTTAATCCAGATGATAAAGTGCAAGGCCCTATATAGGTACTAATAAAGTGTGATTAATTAATAATTCACATCTCCACATCTCCTCAGAAACAACCCACTAAACTCTATGAATATCTGAAACCCCTACAAAAATAACTGAAACAAAAGCGCCGTTTTCGTCTTGCTAAATTTGCTGCATTGTTTAATTTGCAGCAGAACGTTTGTTGATCCTTTTCTCCTGAGAGCCTAAGCATAACATATTTAATATATTTCATTTTCCTTAAAATATTTTACCGAATATTATTAAGTGGTTTTATTTCAAATGAAATAATAATTAAAACGAAATTGGTGTTGTACAACCGATTTATTTTATGATGATCTAGGTACCATACTACATGATTATCAATGACGTCACCTTACCAAAAAATCAAAAGACGTAGAATAAGGATTTATAAAAGCTTAGCATACTTGTTGGCAAAACGTTTTCTTTGTTTTTTTTCGCAGTCGCACCTTGCCGTTTTCGCGTTTTAATTTTCCTTGTTCCTACTTCCTTTGTCCTTAACTTATCCTGTGGTTCCAGAGTCCCTGTCCTCTCCATTTCCTTTTAAATATATTTTTAATCCTCATCCCTATCCCCCAGTCCTAACAGTTTCAAATTGTATTGCAATAAAATGTTTTGAATTCTTCACATAACCTATCTACCTTCGTTGGTACTGTTGGTAGCCAGTGACACATCTAGGCAGGTAAGTAGGTACCTACCTGCTTTCCTGCTGTCTTCATAAAGCATACCTAATGAAGTTGTCAATTTGTAGCACATTTTCAACACTTTCATATGGTGTCAGTGTGGCATGAAACCTAGCTAGGTTCCTTATGTTTAGGTTTCATTTCAGAAGAGCTCAGCATAACTCACATAAAGACAGACAGGGCTTTACATGGGGTAATGGCCTGAATGACTTAGCTGGAATGAGCAAAATTAAATTGACAACTTTTAGGTGAAAGGTGGTGATTTGGGTTAAGGGGCGAGTCAACTACTGGGTTATTTTGCACCCATTAAATGAAACGTCTGCTCCAATTCTACCCATTGAACCTCAATATCATGATCCACCTGTCTCACTAGGTATCCTTCCTTATTACATAGAATCTTTGAATGGCACGGCAATTTATAATTTTAAATGACAATATTTTTATGTTTCTTCTGTAGGTAGGTAGGTAGGTAGGTAGGTACACCAGACTGCTATGGACACTTTTCTGGTGGGGCAAAAAACCTAATGTGTGTCTTGGTTTGAGTGTTTGATGAGTT
>NW_024884006.1:0-28905 GCF_019059575.1 Amphibalanus amphitrite | reverse complement strand
GGAGGAGAGGAGAGAGAGGAGAGAGAGAGAGAGAGAGAAGAGAGGGATTGGGGGACAAGTCCAGTGGGCAGTGACAAGATTACAGAGTCGAGTTTGTCGTTGTATTTTAAGTTGGATCTCAGATTGTATAGATTTACCGATACTCCAGATATCCAATAGATATCCAAGATATCCAGCCAACCAATATCAGTACCGTAGTCGGCCCCAGCTAACCGCAGTCCCCTCAGACAACACTGCTTTGTCGTCCGACAGTCTCTGCGGCGGATAAACCCTGGCCCGGTAGACTGTTCCGCAACACATGTCTGCTATGCGGCACAGTCTACCAGCGCAGGAATCGTCGACTCGGCTGTGGTAGTGGTGAATGCTGAGGACTGAGGAGCGCTGTTTTAGCGTGGTGATTGAGTGCGCGAGTGAGGGAGTACAGTCGGTGAGTGAGTGGGGAAGTAATAGAGTGAGTGAGTGAGTTGAGTGAGTGAGTGAGTGAGTGAGTGAGTGAGTGAGTGAGTGAGTGAGTGAGTGAGTGAGTGAGTGCGTGAGGGAGGGAGGGAGGGAGGGAGGGAGGGAGGGAGGGAGTGAGCGAGTGAGTGAGTGGGTGAGTGAGTGAGTGAGTGAATGAGAGATGCAGGCTGGGAGTAAGTGAGTGAGTGAGTGAGTGAGTGATTGAATGAGTGAATGAGAGTGAGGGGTAGAGAGGGAGAGAGCAGAGAGAGAGAGAGACCAGAGAGAGAGAGAGAGACGTTTGTCTTAGCAGGCCCTTCAAGCTTACATCTACATAAGCTGTAGCACGCATGGTATCTGAACAGAGAGTTGATAAAGAGTGATTTTTTGGCTGCGCCCGGGACTACCAGCTCGGCACAAAGTTCCACATATGAATAATATTTCTTGGAGTTATCTGTGGACGAAATTAACGGCTCATTTCACAGCCGGTAGCTCCGTCAGACGTTTAAAAGTAAATTATAAAATGTAAATAAACGGTGATAAAAATAACCTGATAAAAGTAACTTACGGTTTCGGTAAGTTGGTCGATCCTGAGCAAACTTCGCGGATTTAACGCTAGATGTGAATCTTAGTTGTTCGGATGTTTTAAAAGTTTTCTCATTTATACCTCGGACATTCCCATTACCATAATTATCAGGGATAAAATGGCTAAATACACTTGAGAGAACGGCAGGCTTTACAGAGTCGACCGCTCTCATCACTAGAAGCTGCTAATGTCTCCGCTATCTCATTTATCAGATGAGGTAGCAAAGAAGGCTCATATCGCAAACGAATAACAATGCTAATTGCGCTTGGAAAACCTGTTTTAATTCGCGTTTTACACATGTGTCTCCTAAAAAGGTTTTCGCTTTTCAATACGCAGCGATGTCCACCGCTAGTCATGGAACATCCAACCAGCAACAACCTGTCGAAGTTTATCGAAATATATTTAGTCTGGTTGCAAAAGCAGTACCAAGCGATTTGTTGTGTATTTTATGGGCAATTGGAATAAAAAAAATTGGTCAATCCGTCATTCTATGCATCGAATGTTTGGTCCCTCAGGCATTTTACAGGCTGCATATATTCACAATGCCTAGTCAATATTTCTTCCTGCTGCTTTGTGTAACCACCAGATGTTCTAACGACCGGCTATGTGTTTTATAGAACATGTCCGAGTTCATATGTTGCAGTCATATCGAATTGTCCATGCGACCTCCAAATCAGCGTAAGCATGATAAAAAAAAACGTTGAACGTCTACTCTGACGCACCCTTAGCTCCGTTGAAGTCAGCTTTCTGTTTTATTGGCTTGTGAGGTATGCAGACAAGGGTTTGTAGGCAGTCAGTTTTGATAAACAGCTGCCGCGGCGCAGCGTGAGAGCGGCGTTGAAATAATGTAATTAATGATCTTGCTATTTGTATCTTCTTAGTGCAGCTTATTGACTCAAGTGCCTCTTCTGGGGTCAAGTGCCTCTTTTGGTAATCACAAACTCTGGGTGATATGCCCTGAATGATGCTTTATTAATCGCTGTTTCACAACGTAAAATTGGTTTCGATTTGGTTGCATTATTTGTGTTGTTTAGATACCACAGGGGAGCAATGCCGCTTCAACCCTATTGGCCGTAGTGTCTAACGGTGGCGGCCATATTGCGCAGACCAGAAACCGGCTGCCGCCTGTGTTGAGGAATAGGGAATTCGGGACCTCGATTTACGTTTGCGGCCGCCGTATCCGTTACGTTCAAGTTACGTAGATACGGAACCCGGCGTCTTACGCAGAATTGAGTGGGGAACACGATCGTATCTTCAGAATTCCTCAAATTCACTCGCCTGACCTACATTTGCCCCGGCCGAGGGGGTTGATTGAACCCACCTCGCTAATGCACCGCTAATTAAACTAGAATTAAGCGGTAAAGTGGTCGTATGCGGCAAAGTATAATGCAGAGTGACTGGTAGGAACCCGCTGTAAGGGTCTCAGGTCAACCGGTGACCTCTGAGGTCAGGTCAGGTGATCTAAGGCACGGGTTTGGTTTTTTGGTAAATAACTTCGCCAAAAATGGCCGTAGAGCCGCGATTTTGGCATCATCGTGTTCAGCTAGCTCAGGCGCATCGAGTGATATACTTTTTGTTCGGGTCAGGTCAACTTAGGGTGTTGACCTCAGGTCAAGGTCAGGTCAGCACCCCCAGGTCACGAAGTTGGTCGAAAGAGGTCATGTCGCATATCATTCGATTCGGCAGGTCTTCCTGAGTCCATTGGTGGCTTTCCCGACTCGCTAGCTCAATTTGATCGGGAGTTATTGAAGAAAAATGGTGACCCTTGTGACGTCACAAATGACGTCACGCAAGGGCAACAATGCAAATATGAAGCATAGAACCTTGCAAAGAGTGCATGAAATCATGATTTTATATGCTTGAGATAGTTTCAGATCATTCTCGGCGCCAAAATAACAATTTTCATATTTCCCCATTGACTTATAAGGGTTTAACGTATTAGTTCCTTATAGCTGATGATTTTTTAGGATTTCATCTTGTTCTCCACTCAATTCTGCGTAAGATGCCGGGTTCCGTGTCCACATAGCTTGAGCGTAACGGATGCAGCGACCGCAAACGTAAATCGAGGTCCCGAATTCCCTATTCCCCAGCACAGGCGGCGGCCGCTTTCTGGTCTGCGCAACATGGCGGCACCGTTGGACACCATTTGGCGGCCGATGCGCATTCCACATTATAGAGTTCAGTGTTAGATACTTACAAGCACGTCCAAACGTTCTCGTCTCGCTCGAGAAAACTGTTGTTTCAATGTCCTCAATGCTTATTCAGGGCGCTTGGTTTACTCATTATATTTTTTACTCGTATTCGTATCATGTTACTCGTATCGTAAGAATTATTTGCATGCATGCTGAGTCACGTGGTCCTTTTCAAGTAATTCTAATGTGAGGTGGTCGCTAACAAATATTTACATGATTACAGATAACAGTAGAACAGACATTAGAAGTCGGTACTTCTGTTATCTGTGTCATGATGCATGCAAATTGTATTTGCAATGCAACAACTTTTCAGGAGGAATTAACCTTTGAAATGCATTTCTGCCCGTAGACTGAATGGATAAACACCCACGTTGCTTTTCTACGCTCTGATGAAAGTACCTACCCAATTACTGCGCGTAATTATTTCTGAAGTTTTCTCACTGCCAATTACCATAATGTCCCTCCCGGGCCATCCCACTGTTTTCCGACCAATCGGATAGAACCGGGATTGTTTTCAACCAATCAGATACCGCGCCAGGACAATTTCAACCAATCAGCGGCCGCGTCTGCGTGATATATTGCACTGTTTACTTTGAACTCCGACTGGAAATTCTGGCCTAATCCGCGTGCAGTGTTGCGTACGACGACCGGCGAAATTGGATATAAACAGTTCACAAAATAGCGCAAAGTGCGTCGTAATACCGAAATGGTGTTGTGTGGTGTAAAAACGAGTCGTGTTGTTGATGGGTTCGATTATGTTTGTGACGTGACCACTTTGGACTGGGCTGTTGAGCCGAAGCGACGGCTTTGGATTGCTGTTTGTCGATGGAAACCAGATCAAATGTTTTTCGAATGCTTCACTAACCTAAAAACATAGCAGATACGCATAGGAGTGAATTCGGAGCTAGGAGTTTAGTATACGGCTGTGAACAATGCACGGCACGATGCTTGTAATTAATAATGTGATGCGTCACATTTTGTTCAATGCTCATTGCCTTCGCGCACATTGATGGCAACCTACCTTACCGTTCAACACTGTCGTACCAGGACAGCATACGCTGTACAGTATCAGCAGACATTGCACCAAGCTGCTTTGAAGCACAACTCCGTAAAAGCTTCTGCAAACTCGGGATTTTTTTTTTCAAAAGCAGTACAATCGTTTGAGTCAAAGCCCACAGTTTGAACTCCTAATCGGATTTAAACTTGTGGCGGTGCATCGCTTTTCCGTTTGCGCTATTTGCAGTTTACTCGTACTTTTTAGTTGAAATAATATCATCAAACTTCGGGCGAATTCGAAGGATTGATGCAAATTATCATAAGCGCTGTTGCAACGGAAACATGCTGAATTTAGCGACGCATCAGAGTGTGTGCTGACTCTGTGTTTTTCTGTTTTCAGATCTAAACTGACGATGGTTACGCAACTGGTCCTGGCGCTACTTTCACCTCTGATGACAACTGCTCTCAACTTCTCAGAAGCCGAGGTGAGACCAGCGAACTGTGCTGATTTACGTGTACAACATGCTACAGTTTTCAAGTTATGTAAAAAAGCCATCTTTGCTATGAAATAACTTAACACCTATTAGGCATACACCAATTTCCAATCACTTTTCAAATAAATTACTCAATCGATTATAAAAAAAAATCAAAACATCGATAAATGTCAAACATGGAAATGTGGCAAATAGTTTAAATGTATAACACGCGAGTTTAGGGCATTTGCGCTAAGCAGCCATTTCTGCAAAGCTGCCATGATACCTTATAAGCGCCCAAACATAAAGGAATTAGTTACTTTTTATTACTTCCAGCTGACAAAAAGCCAGTTAGCTCGCCTCACACCATATTTTATCTCAATTCTCATACGCCTCTTGAATCAATTTCAAACGACCGTTTTCTTTGCTGGCACACCAAAGAAGCGACATATCCGTACAGGCCTAGCTACACTATGCGTTTTCTGCGTGCGTTCTTGCGGTTTTTTCGGGTTTTGCATAATATCGTTCCAGAAAAATAAACGATAATACGTTTTTGTGATGTTTTTATGTTAAATTTTGGTTATATAAGAGATATAATAACTTTTGCATCTAACTTATGTAAAAGTTATATTATTCATATCTTTTTTTCTAGAACGATATTACGCAAAAAACGCAAACCCTCAAAAAACGCACGCAGAGAACGCATAGTGTAGCCAGGCCTTAACAATCATCTCCATGGCAACCGTTCCCATGGCAACCGTTTTGTGCACGGGGCGCTGCGCCGGCCATGTTGGCTCCGGAGAGGATATTAGACTGGGTCTGCTCCGAGCGGGCGACCTGATGAGACAGGAACGGTGATTGATGACGGTTCTCCTGCAGATAGAACCGGGCGTGGGTGCCGGTGGGTTTGGGTGTGCTGTCAGCGGGTGTGGGAGGGGTGTGGGTAAGGTTGGGCTGAGGATAGGGAGCAGTGGGGTATGGATGCGCTCTTATACGGCCTTGTATGGATGTATGATAATGCCTATGTTGTGTTCGAGCGGGCATGATACATGATGGGAATAAGAGATGAGGTTTATATTACAATATTAACCTTCGCCCCAGTGGGGGGGGGGCATATGTTACCACCCTGTCGCGTTTTTTTCGTATAAATAAAAAACCGCGGCGCGTAGCGCCGCGCCGCTTGGGGTAGCTTTTGGTACATCAATTTTGGACAATGTGTGAAATTTTTGACCCCAGGTCATGTCAGGTCAGGTCACTAGGTCAAGTTAACTGACCAAGCCTAAAAAAAGTTTGCAATCATGTCCAGCCTGCAGTGTTTGTCAGAGAGGTTTAAAACTTGGTGGATTACATGATGTTATGGGTACCTACAATTTGTATGTCTCGGATTTTTTATATGCGTGACCTAAGGTCAGGTCAGTGGCGTGACCTTTCCATTATAAGTCAATGGAGAAAAACGAAAATGCCTCTAGATCCGTGTGTACGCATAGGAACAGTCCAAATATTTCAGGATAACAATGATTTGGACCACCCGTGACGACCAAGGTGTCTTTTTTGCTGATAGCCTCTTGAAAGGTCATCCGAGGTCATTTGAGGCTACAAACAGTTTTTTGCCAATAACTCTCGATTGGAAAGAGCTAGAACGCTGGGGTTGGCCTCATTGTGTTTGTCTTGCCAAGACGCATCGACTGATATGCAACATGACCTTTTCCGGTCAGGTCATGACCTTGACCTAAGGTCAAGTTTTGAAGTTGACCTTTCAAGGTCAAATTATAGTTCATTCGACGCGTCTCGGCGAGAGAAACACGATTCTGGCATTAGAAATGACCTAGCTGTTTTTAGTCAAAAGTTATTGTCGAAAAACACTTTTCTTAAAAACAGCTATTTTTGGAGTTTTTGCCCTCTGGAGGCTAAACCGTTGACCTGAGGTCATTTTTGATTATGACCTTATCAAAAGAAGAGTTCAAAAGCTATCGATTGCTTTTCCCAGCGTTTTTCTAGCTATCATAGTTCCTGAGATAATGGCATGTTTTCTGAAAAATATAATGACAATTCGCAAATTTTGACCTTTGATGACCTCTGGTGACCCCAATATTGCTCTAAGATGAAAAATGACCGAAATACTTTCAAACGTACGCATCAAGAGCTATCGACTGCTTTTCACCGCGTCTTTCTAGCCCTCTTAGTTTTTTAGTTAGAGGTGGGTGGTAACATATGCCCCCCCTCACTAGGGCGAAGTTGGCGGAGACCGCCACTGGGGCGCGGGTTAATTCACAAATGACTATCGAACAAATTATGCGTAGATAAAAGTTTAGTTCCTTTGGACCGATTCCTCGGATATTTTTTTTCAAACAAAATACACGCCACCAAGCAGGTTACACCATGTGATGATGTGATGTGTGACTGATGTGTGTTTGTTTTCTTACCTTTATCAATCAGGTCTCACCGATCACATTTTCATCGCAGGTTTTCCCTCACGAGGCGCCACCTGTTAGCTACGGCAGGTCAATGACCTCTGACCTGGAGCGTGACCTGCGGATCATCGACCAATTTTCGGCGGAAAAGCGCGGCGCACAGTGCGTCTCGAACCCAAGAGTCTCGGTCAAAATTGACATCGATACCTCAAGGTGAGTCAAATGCTATGTGCAAACGATTTTAGATATTTGCACGGATTTTGAAACTTTATGTAATAGTTGAGATTTGTGAAGTTTCATTTCTATGTAATAACTTTAATTTTTGCCCTAGAACAAAAACATGTGGATGTGATGATGAATAGGTATCTGCATTTCAGTAATCAGCAACTCCCTGCAATTACTTTTAACTGACGTTCACGCGCCATTTACTAAATATTCACTTACCTTTCCCGACGAGAAAACCATGGATGTTATTGCTCTTATCTAGACATCTGTTTCCGAATCAGTACCTTATATCTACCGTTACCAGACAGCTATTTCAGCCGAAGCTGCTTGATTTGACGGTCCCCAGACGACAATATATTCCTCCGCGGTCGGAAACAACTCCCATGGCGGTTACAAATTACTTCGAAACCCCATCCAACCACTCCTCAATCAACTGATTGAAAACGGACACCCTAGAACCGCAGCGCATCTTCCTAAGACGCAAAATCTGCGTCTTAAACGCTACCGGAGATTGGCCGCGAATTTCATGGCCGCATGACGTCACTGGGGATTTAGTGACGTCATTGGGATGCTGGCGGTGATTTGGGTCGGACGTCGGCTAGACGACGGTGGGCCTGATGTATGCAGATTGGGGCCAGGAAGGGATATCGTGAGACGAATTCTGAGGCGAAATCTGCTATTTTCCTACGGCGGGCTGCTGCGAAGTAGATTCTGGGTCATGTTTCCTCCACGACAGGGTCAGCTGAATTGCGTCATAGAAATACGAAGTAGGGTAAAGGAATGAAACCATGCACCAATAAATATTTCCACAACTACAATTCCATGCCAAATTTATGTAATATATCATTTCGTTTTATAACATCGTTATTTGATTTGAACCATTTGTACTTTCCCCATGGCTACCGATGTTATCGTGTATTTGTCTTTATATGTCTCATCTGCAAAAAAGTACGAATTCGTGACGTAACTTACCTACCCAACGGCAGATGCTTCAGATGATACCTTAAAACCCGCGCCCCGCTGGGGGGGGGGGCAGAATCTGCCCCCCCTCCCGTTTTTCGCCAATAACTTCTAAACGCGTTACGCCAGCGACGTCAAACTTTCAGTACCTTATCATACATCAATTTGACACGTTCCCTGAAAATTTGAGCGAAATCCGTCGGAAAATTTTTGAGAAATTGACGTTTTAGTGACGTCATGTTCGCCATTTTCGCCTCAAAAACGGCAAAATTTCAAACGCCGCTAACATCTTCATTTTTAAAGGAATCAAGACGTAACAAAAAAGGTTATACGTGATTCTACTTTGTCTATCCAATGGCTATCTCGGTTTTTTGAAAATTTTGGATTTTGGCCAAAATTTTTCCAAAAAACTGACTTTTTTGGGAAAATATTTATAAAATCCAAAATTTTGAGTGTATCGAAAAAACCGGAATATATGTCAAAGAACTGGTCTATGTGCACCTACATACCAATTTTTAGAAGAATCGGTTCAAAAATGTGGGAGTTATTCAAAATTTTATGACGTCACGACACACAAAAATTTTGAAAAATGATTTTTTTGGAAGTTCTAGACCTCGTACGGAAACAAAAATAGCACCATTCGATTCGCCGTGAAAAACTGCATCGGATAGACACCTTTTTAGGCCTTAATAACCAACTTCAAAATTTGACCTCACTTGACCTGACCTTGACCTGACCTCGACCTGAAATTCATCCATAGGTGGTCCATATCACTTATTGAGTGTGCCTATTGAATTCCATGAGTAAAATGACCCATAAAACATGTGTCGCACATGCCCTTTTCTATATTTTGTTTTTGGTGACCTGACCTGACCTGACCTGACCTTGACCTTGACCTTTGAATGACATTGTGTGCAACGAATATTGTCTTGGTAGTCTAAGAACACGTTTTGGGCAATCAGTCTCAGTCCATTCTTCGGCAACTACGGTGCAAGGCCGATACTGTAGAAACTTGCATTTTGTACCCTTGACCTGACCTTGACCTGACCTCTGACCTACTTAAGCAAAAAAATTTGGGCTCTTAAGATCCGCCTTGTTGAGAGCTTTCGATTGCCGTTTTCCCCGTCTTTCTACGACCATCGGTTCGGAAGTTAGACAGGGGGGGCAGAATCTGCCCCCCCCCCCCAGCAGGGCGCGTATGGCTGAATAGCCCAGCGGGGCGCGGGGTAATGTGATTACTGTTTCAGGTATAAAGAACTTACCGGGCTGGCCGACACGGTGGCTGAAATAATGGGAGCCTACGGCAACTTTACGCCAGAGGGTGAGTTATAATTTATAAAATAGGTGACATGAAACGTATGGATTACAGCACAAGCAGAATATTGTTTGTAATACTCGAGCATGACGTCTTTCATTTTATGTGATCAAAGTATTATTTCGTCATGCAGTTAACTTGCCCTCGCCAACTAAAATTGATGCAAAATAAGTACATCAATAAATACATAAATCAATGAATCAATCACTTCCGTGCTATCAGCTATCGGGCAACTTATTGGATTTCCGGGTGAATCGTCGAATTTCATTGATATCATATTTCCCGTTTCCATCGTCCTCTTCGTCTACAAAACACTGTATGCCGTTTTGCAGCCCTAATTTTCGTTTTCCCAGCGCTGAACCTCCCTTGCCCTCCCTGTTTTCAGCGCTGATCTCCCTGACATCACGAACTCTGAACCCCCGTATGCCTTCCCTGTTTACTCGTATGACCCGACCTGTTCATATCCCCAACTCTCAAACCCCGCCTGTTCTCCCCGTTTTCAGCGATTCTCCGGTCTCCCAAAACACTGAACCCCCGTATGCCCTCCCCGTTTCAGCGCTGCTCTCGGTGACCGTACAAACCCTGCAGCGGCGTCTTGAATACCTTCTAGAGGCGCGATCAGTGGTTCTCAACCCGAACACGGGCGCCCCGGTATCGGTCATAATTGTACAACCAGCTCCGCCCAGCGCGGTTCCTTCGGCGGAACCTGAACCACCGGTGGTTACAGTGGTTCAGGAACCGAAACAGATGGCGGACCTGGCCGGAGAACCGTGGTTCCTTGCGGACAGGTAACCATGAGTGATTGTTCTGTTGAAAGTCATTTGCGCAGTCAAATGCTGCTTAGTGCTCATTGAATTAGGAATTAAACATTTGTTTCTGTAAGTTATCGGCATATGTTTTTTTGGTCATAAGTGTTTTCACGCATGTTCTGCAGTTTGGAGTAATTACTAGACAGTAGACACCCATTCACTGTCCAAAATCAATCATTCAAGCTAACTTAACCCGGCAGTTGCTGGGGTATTTCGCCACCCACCGTTTGCTGGGGGGGGGGGGCGTTAAACGCCCCCAGCCGATAACTCGAGAACCAATAGGCGCAGCGAAACGCACGAGGCGGCAAACGAAAGAACGCGACGAGACGCTTCAGATGAGTACTTTAAAGTTGAATTTTGAGGTCACAGGTCAGGTCAAGGTCAGGTCAAACACCTGAAATCGGGCTTTCAGCAGCATGGACTTCAGGACTTCGCAATGGGCGCCTCTCGTCATAAACTCTGTGAAAACGTGCACAATTTATCATATAAGGCCTACAAGAGTGTCAGCTCCATGTAGGGGTCAGTCAAGCATAGATCAGGGTCAAGGTCAGGTTGTTATAAATCGAGGACTTGGACAACTTTAACAAATTCGTTTATATTGCCGAAGCACCAATCAAGATACAAACAATACAAAAAAGCTCAGATTACAAATTCGAATTTCAATCCACGAACTCGCTGATCTTCAATTTCACATTATTTGTCGCGCGCGGTTCGTGCACTTTTGGGCAGACGACTTTCAATACACAACATACTCCCCCCGTTGCAGAAGGTTTGAGTGGACCAATCACATACCTACCTACTGCAACACATGTCAGTCCCTAGATGCAAAACTGATACAGTTTACAGAGCACATGTCACAATCAACATACACTGTCTTTCCACCTCCGCTCTAGCACTCGGCTGTAACAGTCGGGCTACCGAGCGCTGCCGGTGCTGCTATCGCTCTGCTCTCCTACACCAGCTCCAGGTTGTGTAGTCGCTGAACCGCACAGCATGTGCGGCGCCCATCACTGGTGCGGACCTGCACGGACCGAACCACACCATCCGGTCCATGATACAGTTTTTCAACCGTTGCCATAGGCCATGTCAAACGCGGAGCATTGTCCCGCCTGATAATCACTACACTGCCGAGCTTTACATTGCCTCTGGTTCCAAACTTGGGAACGATAGCTGGCAGGTTTCGTATATACTCGTCACGCCACACACGCCAGAACCGCTCTAATCGCTCGCTACGAACTGATTTCAGTCGGCCTAATGCCTCCCCTGACGCACCCTCGATACCTTCTGACCTCTCCAGACTCAAGACTGAGGCACGGCCAATGAGAAAGTGATTGGGAGTGAGTGGACCAGGGCATCCACTGTCATCACTGACAAATGTCAGAGGTCTGGAATTGACGCACGCCTCAACTTCATGTAGGATCGTTTCTAGCTCACGTTGTGCCAGATGCCGCTGCCCTACTGACTTCCTCAGTCCGACTTTGACTGATCAAATCAGTCTCTCCCACCAGCCACCATGCCACGGCGCGTAGGGCACTGAAAACCTCCACTCGGGAGCCGCGTATCCGATGCTCGACTGTAGATGAGTCGAGCACGCCTTGAAGGTCTTTGCGTTGTCCGAGTAGATCACTACTGGCCAGCCTCGTCTGGCCACAAAACTCCGCAAGGCCAGCAAAAGGCACGACAGCGACATGGACTCTGTTAGCTCCAAGTGGACCGCTCGCGTTGTAGCACACGTGAAAAGACAAACGTATAGCTTGTGCCGCGGCCGATCGACTGAGAACAGAGGTCCCGCGAAGTCTATTCCAGTCACGGAGAACGGGCTAGACTCAGTCACTCTGAGACGTGGGAGAGGACCGGCCGGTTCACAGCAGGGCTGTGCGTCCTGTCTCTGACATGAAACGCACTCTCGTTTCACCGTCTTTGCTATGCGGCGGGCGCCAACAATCCAATATGAGCTTCGCAAAGCAGTCAGCATGGTGTTGACGCCTGCGTGAGACATCAGTGTATGCTGAAAGCGGACTATCAGCATAGAGAGATGACATTTTGGGAGGATGATGGGGTGCTTTTCATCTGTTGACATTTCTGCCATTTGGAGACGACCCTTCATGCGAATCAAACCATCATCAGACAAAAAGGGGGCCAGTTTGTAGATGGATGATGACTTCGCCACAGCCTGGCCCCGAGCCAGCGGAGTGTACTCCGCATGGTACAGTGATCGCTGAGTCTGGCCGATGAGAGTCACTTTGGCCTCACGGATCTCTCCGTAGGACAAGTCGGCAGCTGTGATTCGACTGTCAGGGTTTCTCGCGTTGTGAATGAAACGCTTCACCCATGCTGTAACACGGACAGCCGTCACAAAAGAGCTCCACTGACTCAATGGGAGCACACTCTCTGAGGCGATCGAGTCAGTGCGCAGCATCATAGCATCCTGTTTGGATCCCGACTCGCCCAAACTTTCACGCAGAACATCTGGTCCGTCTGGAGACTCGCATGCTGCCGTGGACTCCTCCGTCTCGGCTAGCTCCTCGCTGGTCACGAAGAGTCCGCATCCGGCTGACTCTAGAGGGGAGCGAAGCCACTCAGGCCCGCGGGCCCATAGCTCAGAGCCAACCAGCTCGTCCGCTAGCAGTCCCCTCGAAGCAGCGTCAGCTGGGTTGTCCACACCCGCCGTATGACTCCATACGGACGGCTCAGTCAATGTGTGGATCTCCACCACACGGTTCCTGACGAACTGTTTCCATTTCGTAGGCTCGCTCTTTATCCATGCCAACGCTATGGTAGAGTCTGTCCAACAGCGAACGCGTACTTCTGAGGACAGTTTCAGAGCTTTGCAGACATAGTCTGCCGTGCGAGCTGCTAGTAAGCATGCTAACAGCTCCAATCGAGGAAGGGTGACGGTCTTCACCGGTGCCACTCGCGCTCGTGCTAATAGAAAGGACACATCAAAGTCACCGCTGGGCGTACGATATCTGAGGTAACTCACGCAGCCATAAGCGCTCTGACTAGCGTCTCCGAAAATATGCACCTCGAGATCTGGCATATCGGACCAGCACACACCGTTTTGCATGTAGCAGCGAGGTATTCTGAGCTCCTGCAGCTGCGAAATGCCACCGAGCCATTTCAGAAAAATGCTCGCCTCGTCGCTCGGGATAGGATCGTCCCACTCCAGTCCCTTTAGCCAGAGCCGCTGGAAAAGGATTTTTGCTGTCATCACAAATGGGACCAAAAATCCCAGAGGATCGAACAGCCTTGCAACAAAGCTGAGCACGACACGTTTTGTCGGCACTATATTAGTCGGCACAGAGACACCGTCATATTTTAGGACATCTTCTGATGGATCCCATCGAACTCCAAGAATCTTTAGTCTGTCTGTGTCTGAGGCTGCGCCGTTCCTGTCAAGTACGAGTTCACTATTCGAATGACATTTGCTCAGTGTCATACCCGCCTGAGAGAGAATATCACTCCCCTCCAAGAACATCGCTCTCGCCTCTGCCTCACTATCGGCTCCGGTGAGCCAGTCATCCACGTAAAGGTTGTCCTGAAGCTCGGCCACAGTCCTGCTTTGTGGCTGGAGACCGAGGTGGTGCTGGATGGTAGCGTTAAGCAGAAACGGGGACGATGTGACGCCGAAGGGAACCCGACAGAAGCGCATCACTCTCTCCCTTCCATTGACGTCCCACAAGAATCTCAGACAGTCTCGATCCTTTGGTTGAACGGAGACTTGGAGGAAGGCCTTTGTGATGTCACCTGTAACGGCGTACTTATGCCTGCGAAATCTCAGCAGAACGTCTGTCAGACTCGGAATCAAAGAAGGGCCGGCCTCGAGACAGTCGTTTAGAGACACACCATTAGGCCCACGTGCTGAGGCATCAAACACCGGCCGAACCTTCGTTGATGCACTGTCTGGACGGACTACTCGGAGATGAGGCATGTAAAGTGTAGGATATGACCCTTTCAGCTCGTTTACTGGCACTTCCTCAATTATGCCTCCGTTTTCCATGTCTCCGAGTGCCTCGTTATATGAATGAGCCAGCGACTGGTCTCGGGTCAGTTTCCGAGACAGACTACTTAGACGGCTCTCTGCACCCGCTCGGTTATCCTGCAACTGACCTGGGCTCACTCCTGACTTCCAAGGGAGAGCCACCTCATACCTGCCGTCCTTGTACACTACTTTGGAAGAAAAATCATCCAACACAGCTTTGGCGTCATCATCTCGATCTTCCTTCACTCCAATGACGTCCAGATCCCACAAGTTACGAAGGGCCGACTCCGACATGTCATTCATAAGCAGAAGCTGACAGGATGCCGGCTGGGACTGGTCACACGTCGCCGCGCCTGAGACTACCCATCCGAAGGAGGTCTCCTGAGCGACTAAGCTGCCTGGACCGCGAACTATTCCGTCCTTCATAAGCGCCAGTATGCGTCAAGGCCCACAAGGATGTCTATGGACAGTGTTTGATCTGAGTCGTGCAGCTCTGCTAGCTCTAGGTCTCTGAACATTAGTAGAGCTTCAGAAGGTACCGAGGGACGCTGTAAGGGGGCGCATATCACAGGAACCTCTAGAGCACTGATAGTCTCCCTTGAGACACTAGACTGATTAGCCCCTGACACCGTTATCTGGACCAAGTTCCGCCTGCACGTGACTGATTTACCTCCCCCAAAGACCGCATACGAGCTACTCTGCTCACCTAGCCACTTAGCACCTACTCGTTTAGCTAGAGAAGAGGTGACAGCTTCTGTCAGAGCCACTATCAAACAGCAAGGTGGCTTGGACGGGCCCCTTTTCCCCTTGCACCCATACTCGAGCCGTGGGCAGAACAGTACACTGTTTGGTCAGAGCACACGACAGTGAAGCCTCAGGGTTTTCAGAGTTTTCACGCGCATCATCACAGTCGGGTTCGTTGTTGTTAGGCGACACCTGCGTTTTGACACTATCAGGAATTCCGTGCTTTTTAAAGCAGCACACGGCATGATGTTTCCCTTTACACACCGTGCACCTTGCACGACAGTTCGCAGCTACATGTCCCCTTTTAAGACAAACAAAACACAATCTGGCAGCTTTAATCTTACCGTGACGGTCGCCAATCGAAGCCCCATTCAGGTCAGGGCACTTTGCTGTCGCGTGGCGTCCATCACAGAGCCCACACCTGCCAGTGTGAGCTGTCGCGCCGCCAGTTTCCGGTCCTCCGCGGCCATCCTGATCAGCGGCTGAGTGCAGAGCCGTGGCCGAGGAAGTCGTGTGTCCGGTTCTCTGCTCCCGGCCGCGTTCTCTGACGTCTCGTTTTGTTTTGCTGCTGTTATCGATAGTAGTCGATCTGTCGATGCGGTCGATTTCGCTTCTGAGACAGCTTAGAAGATAGCTGAGATCACTTTCTCGACCTTCACTTCCACGAGCCCACTCCAGCCTAAAAGATTCTGGCAGGCGGCTCAGCACGAGGGGTGTTAGGATGACCCCATATCTGTCGCCTCCTACTCCAAGCCGCTCGAGGCTGCGGATGTGGAGCAGGAGTGAATCTTGGACGGCTTTTAGAGTCATTTCTCGTCGCTCTGTACCCAGCACCAATAACTTCTCTACGTGAGCGAATATTATCTTTGCTGGCCTCGCAAACCGCTCCTTCAATATGTCGCAAGCTACTTTGTAGTTAGCGCTGACAACTGGTAGTCCTTCAATGGCCTGCTTTGCCTCTCCAAATAGCAATGACTTCAGATACACAAGTTTTGTCACTTCTGGTATCTCAGAGGAATCTATCCCTGCCTGAAACTGATCCCAAAAGGAGTCCCATTCCAGGATCGCTCCACCAAACTTGGGCAGCTCTAGCTTGGGAAGTCTTGCATTTTGACCTGCAGAACCGTTTGACGAGGTGGTACTGGCCGTCGTCGACTGACCACTCGGTGAACCACCACTTTCCGTCGAATCTCGATCACAAGTGGACATCCTTTTTAGTATCCGAACTGCTCTCCAGCGCGCCTCCATAGCGCCGTCTCTCACTTCGGCAGCCTCTTCTACATCGGCTTCAAGTTCGGTGTCGTTAATCACAAGTTCGATCTTCTCTTGGAACGCGTCCACATTTGACGTTCGCTTGTCCAGCTCTGTAAGAGCACTTCGAAGTTCTTCTTCTTCACATTCAATGTCGATGAGCTTCTCTATTTTCGCAATGGATCGTTTGAGCCAGGTTCGAGACGCTGCTCGTCCACGCCTTAATTCAGCGATTGTCGTCATGCTTAAACACAAGATATGTCGACCTATTTTAACTTCGGCAATATAAGTTCCCGGGTTTCGGCACCATGTTATAAATCGAGGACTTAGACAACTTTAACAAATTCGTTTATATTGCCGAAGCACCAATCAAGATACAAACAATACAAAAAAGCTCAGATTACAAATTCGAATTTCAATCCACGAACTCGCTGATCTTCAATTTCACATTATTTGTCGCGCGCGGTTCGTGCACTTTTGGGCAGACGACTTTCAATACACAACACAGGTCAACCGGGCAGGCACATATCCCCGAAAATCAAAACTGATATTCGCAGCCTGTGACAGATGTTTTATGGGTAATTTGGGGCGTAGAACACGATGGTGACATTCATTTTACCATCTGTACGTGTTTGGCTAAAAAAGTTAAATTTAAGAAATGCATGTACCTATCATGGTCGTGAAGTAGTCACGAGAAATTGCCAAGATTCAGTTCAAGATTTTGGAAAATGCGGAACAATAATCAACAATCGAAGATAGCCATTTCATTGTTCATGGTATTGGCAGTCTAATGGCGTTTACGGCATGTCTGTATGTCTATTCTGTGATTTTATATGATTTTTTGAACATATGCCGTTTTTGGTCGAAAACTCAGAAATCATGACGTCACTAAAACCTCGATATCTCAAAAAAATTCCGACCGATTTTTTGAAACTTTGTCACAATAAACTTTAATCAATTCCCTACAGGTACGCAAAATTTGGCGCGCCTGCGGCGCGCCGTTTTTATGCTATGGCCCGGCGAAAAAAGTGGGGGCGTTTAACGCCCCCCCAGCAACTCGCGGGTTAATCACGAGTCGAACACATTGTTCGAACTGATCCGCGATATAAAACCCGACCACACGCGGAATCGAACCCTCCTTGCTGGCTTACTGACGCACCCCCCCCCCCCTCGCCCTGCAGATACGCCGAATATGTGCATGGTCAGCATATGCGTCAGGACCCTGCACTGATGGAGAAAGGAGTATGGACGCACCCCTACCTACGCTGTATGGATAGAAAGTGGATTATATCTTATACCGTCAGAGTACCGGCACGACCCAGCGAGCCAAAGAACAGGTGAGGATTTTTGATGTGTGAAATTTCTGTTAGAATTTTTGCAATAATTGATGGCAATAATGACATTTTGTTAGAATAGTTTCAAAAAAAAAACTAAAAGCAACGCTGTTTTCACATTTAGCGTTTGAAGTCAAATTGCTATGAGTTGTTATTCAAGAGCTTCGCATTATCGGGCTGTGACAAACTGCGAAACTAGGTTAATTGTGATTTAGCCATATCAGTCAACCATTTTGTTCTACAATCGTTTTGTATGGTCCTACATCAAATCTCCCGATTGTATGTGAATCCTATGACCTATACTCCCCCGGCACTACCGGGTTCTCTCCGGAATATTCGTCCCTTGGCACTCTGACAGAGAACGATTATTTCCTGTCTGGTCCTGGTAAAGACGCTAGCTGAATATCCTGCACGAAGGCTAGTCCAAAAGCAGCGCTTAGTCCTCCAATAGGCTTCATCGAGTAAGGCTTCAGCGTCTTGCATTCAGCTGTAGGCTATTTACCGGGTGGCCCAGAAAAAACGTTCCCAATTTTAAATCAATATTTCTCAGAAAGTGATAAAGATACAACATTGAAACTTCCAATAGTCAATGCGACATATATTTTCAGTGAATGGTATAATTTTTATGTTATTCGGTCAATTACTTTTTAAACGGTTTGTGTTTCTAGCATGCCATGTAAAAATCACTTTTTTGCTCTGATGTTTACCAAAAATGTGAGTGAACGGGCCACTTCCATCTCGGCACCACGGCCTACAGCCATGACTGCTACTGGCAACTAGTCTCATTGGTGGTTCAGGCCTCAGGGTGACACATTCCCTCTAGCTTTTTTCCTTATTCGGTCGAGTTACTATTTGATCTTCTTGAAGGGAGGGCGATCAGCAGTAACCCATGCACCGTGCCACTCCTTCGCCTCAAAACAGGACTTGTGTTGAAACGAATGGCATCCATTAACACAACTTTGGCTTAGTATTTGAATATTTGGCACATAAGTGTGACAAAAATACATATATAAAATAGCAACACACGTGCTGGTATCATTCAAGCCGTTTTATTGTTTTTTTTTTTCTAACATGGTACATCTAAGCCAATCATTACTTCCGTTCAACAACGGCAAAAAAAAGCAAAAATGTCTTACTTGATTCAACATAAGATTGCTGGCTTGAAAATGATGGTACAGTGTTATAATTTGGC
Organism: Amphibalanus amphitrite; assembly: GCF_019059575.1. Taxonomy (NCBI): domain Eukaryota; kingdom Metazoa; phylum Arthropoda; class Thecostraca; order Balanomorpha; family Balanidae; genus Amphibalanus; species Amphibalanus amphitrite. The sequence continues at coordinate 9,997 of NW_024884006.1, read as the reverse complement.
ATACCAATGCGCAAAGAAGTGACGCAAACTTGATGAAAATTTTGACTCGTTATTTGCACTCGAATTTGAGATATAGGCCTCCAAAGTTCGGAACGTTTTTTTTTTGGGCCACCCGGTATATGTCCGTGGATCAATAACGCCGGGGTATTCTCTGAAGGTTCACAACAGCGTCTTTCCTGTGCCGGATCTGGATTGAACTAGCCGATACCGGTGATTAGCGGAAGAGCGTGGCGCTGCTCTGAAGCTGAAGCGTGGAGGCTGGTTCCGACATAGTTTATGAAATTGGAAAACATAAATCTAGAAGATACCTGTAAGGACCAACAAAAAGCAGCCATCAAGGCGGGGAAAGGGCGGAAGAGGGGAGGGGAAAGGCGGAAGAAAATGGTCGTCGAGGATGTTTCGGAGCTGCTTGAGACATGTAGGAAGATGTTTGAGATCAATGAAGAAACAAACATCCGACTCGAGATAACGGAAACTAAGTTTTCTTGTGGCATTTGGCCTGAACGAAGCCACCGAAGACCTCAGCAACGGCAGCGGGCTGTGAATCGTCGCTGACATGAACGACAACAGCTGTTAACGACAACGAATGCCTATATACTGCCTTGGACAACAGCCATTTATGTACACTGTGGGATAACAGTAGTAGTACTCGAGACCTGAACTAGCGGGTGCCGATCTTCCACCGGCCGGCGATTGTCGCTCTCAATCGGGCGTGGAGCAGCTGTTGGCGTCGTCGGACAAGCCAGCAACGTCGCTGTGACTGTTGGTGCCGACATCTACTTGGTGCTTGGAGGTGCAACAGCTCTAAAAACATATCTGACGCGAGCAGCACCACGTGGGGGACGTGACACTCCGAGCGCCTCCTGTACTGGCATGACTAGGTGTAGGCACTGCAGTAACAGTTGGTAGCATTAGACCAAATGAGGGCTCAAAACTACTATACCATATGGTTTCCATATTCAATCGACGTTTTCCAAGCGAGGCTCACACATAATACATCAATGAAAAGGTTAAACCGATGGAGGGGGAGGTAATACAATCTTTCTATCTAGCGTTTCTTGATGCCCAGACCTGGACAGGGCTAAAAAGCTTTGGGCGCCGCCAGATGTCCCGAACCACCCTGAATGAGGCCACAAGTACCTGCGCATGCGCACATTGCCGCAGCCTTGCACTCGAGTAGGTAAGGGATACTGTTCATGAACTCAATGAACCAATCAACATTCAACGTCCTTGTGTGTATTTCAAGATGTCACTGACGTCGGGTGAATCCTGCTCACGAGTACGTTTGAGGAACGTCACAGCTGCACGATTTCATTCTACCAATTCCTTCCATCTTAGTATCAACTATGTTATTAAACTAACTTTAGACTAACTTTCAAGCTAAGGTTAGTATGCGTTTTCTGGGAAAAAAAAAACTTCAAAAATAACTCATTACATGAAATTGGCAGAACTTCTCATGACCATTATTTTTATATTAAAAAAATGTAACAGCTACCCTGTATCTCATCCGGATAGAATGGGCGCTTTCCGCGTCATCAGCGTACCCGACGTTCTATATACCTTGAGCATGTCAACCCTGTAGACTTGCAGCACAGTGACGGTGAATGAGGAAGCTGCAAAGCCGCAGGCCGAAGCTGGATATTCTTCCAGTGACAGATGTCAGTGTACTGGTGGATCAGGAAGCTGCACTGAGCCGCATATCGAAGTTGGAGATTCTCCCAGTGACATGCCGACGTACGATGACAGCGTTCCTGGGGGAAAGCCTGTCTCTACACCTGAAGAGAAAGATGTGCTTAGAGGACTCGCTGGATGGAACCGATGGAACTGAATTGAGCCAGTCAATGGGAGATGTCTACGAAGTGGAGACAAAGTGCACCATGCGTTCGTGAAGGAGAAAGTAATCAACAAGTTCCTTTCGTACTCGAGGAGGAAGTATGGTGCGGAGACAGGACAGCAAGAAGAGTGCAAACACCCACGCACAGCTTATGAGGGGCTTCGAAACTATTGGCCGGCAGCAACGCTGCTCATGCTGCACATCGTGTTACGTGTACAGTCAGTCCGCCCAAGGTACCCGTGGGTCCATACAGGGTAGGGTCCGGGTCCATCAATTCTGACGGAGGAAGGGCATGCTATAATTTGAAAGTCACAGGACCAATCTGCCCGGGGAATGGACGAGGATGTTTATTGCTCCGGTGACTCAAATTTAGCAGCCCTTCCAGGGTCGGCCTTGATGAATCTCCCGCACTGTTGCGCGGTACTTTTATGACAGTCTAGGTACATACACGGCGATGGCCAATGTGATGAAGGACGCGGGTGGTCACGTCCTGAAAGAGGTGATGTGGAAAATGCTGCCCGACAGGCGCAAAATGCTCAGTAATAAAAAAGAGCATGGACGACCTATTCGACAGATCTACGCATTCCCAGGAATCCAAAGAGATCTAAAAATGATGGCTAAATACTCGTGCTTGGGAAGAATTATCTTGAATATCTAGCCAAAAAGAACACCGCTTACCAACGTCAATCCGCATAGGTATTAGGTATATTGAGTGCTGTAATCAACAATCAACTATCGTATAGAGATAATACGAATGCCTTTAATTAGCGTCTGTCGTCACGTACTGAGCATGTAAATCTAACTATGCCTGTATATCACGCGTCATTGACCATTCAACTATGTACGCCGCGACGTGTTCAGACGGAACCAACGCCATCACCCAGCGCCAAACAGTACCTAATTTACTATCATTGATTTGATCCCGACAACACTATTTCAGGGTGAATAGCTTCATCAGCTTTGATGTAGACGTGTCCCGGTTGGATATTAATCAGTGTGACGTCACTGGAGGCGGCGCTGACGTCACTGGAGGCACCAGAGGTGGCCAATCGGATCAGCTGGAAGTGTTCAGAGGACTGCATAAATGTCACGATACTTCAAAGGTGGGTATCGTTAGGGGTGTTATAAATGACATATTGGTGTCCTGTGACTCCTTGCAACTATGGAAAATATTTTATGATAAGTATACAGGAATTAGTTTGTACTATAATTGTGATTTGTTTTGTGCATATAAAATTGCAGCTACATGAAACGCGTTTGTTCAATAATACTGTATCGGTCTGGTATGTATCAGTCTGTACTTGCGCTATTGCGAAGTTACGGATCTTTAGCGAGCTCTTTTACTTGTCACAGTGTACTTTCATGAACATTTTTATTGTTTGTCCTGCATCAGTAAAATATTCTAGTTTACCCTGCTTCTTCGCTACAGTTTCTCACTCCAAATCTCCTTACATATTCGCTCCTACCTGCAGTGTATTTTCACGCCGGGCCGCGGCTGGCTGCGCGGAGGATATATCTGCCGCTGTTTGCCGGGTTTTTACGCCCCCGGTGGACAACCGGAGTTTGACGGCATCAGCGTAGAGGGTTAGTAGCTTATAAGGGTTAGACTAGAATTATACTAGAACTAGACTAGAATGTGTGACGGGGTACTTCGGGGTATGACGCGGAACGGGCTGCCGCTATGTGATTGAAAGGTCTTCTGCGAATAAATATACGATTTGGCTGGAACGTGGTTAAGTGCATATATGTAATTACGGAGCGAGCGAAGCGAGCGGAGTCTTTCCTTAGAATAACGGAAATTTCTGAGTATGAGCGGCCGGCCGTGCGGACGCTTTTGCGAGGCTTATATCTCAGCAACCACTTGACCGATTTACATGCGGTAATTTTTGTATGGTAGCTTCATTCCTTCTACCAAGTATTGGACTATTCCCGATGCATGTGGGTGACCCCTTATGCACGTGCCACGTGCAAAACGAAGAGGTGTCAGTTTTGCAATTGTTGCAATATCTCGGTAACTACTTGGCCGATTGCGCTCAAAATTGGCATGTAGGTAGGCACCCACTAGGCACTGCATATCTATGTGCCAGAGTTGGGGTGCTGCTGCACGTGCGCACGTGCAGGGGTCGTTTCCAGATCTCGAGAACGGCTCAACCGATTGCGCTCAAATTTGGTACACAGTTTGGGACCGGTTAGTAGGGTGCCGTGCACAAGTCAGTTGGGACCCATTTTGCACGTGCGCACGTGCAGGGTGCCGCTTCCAGATCTCGAGAACGGCTGGGCCGATTGTGCCCAAATTTGGCACATCGCTAGAGACCGGTTAGTAGGGTGCCGTGCACAAGTCAGTTGGAGGTACCCCCTCGAAATTCCGCACGTGCAAGGCTCACCCTCTCGCTCGCTCCGTTAGTCGCCCCAAAAGGCGTTATACTGGTTTGGTAAAGGCTGCACAAGCCGTAACTTGCGAACTACGAGTAGCACAATGATATAATAATGGCACGACCTTGAACCACCTAGTTCATCAGTGGACAGTGACTATAGTCACTAACCATGCCTCTCTCTCCCTCTCTCTCTCTCTCTCTCTCTCTCTCTCTCTCTCTCTCTCTCTCTCTCTCTCTCTCTCTCTCTCTCTCTCTCTCTCTCTCTCTCTCTCTTCTCTCTCTCTCTCTCTCTCTCTCTCTCTCTCTCTCTCTCTCTCTCTCTCTCTCTCTCTCTCTCTCTGTCACTCTTCACCAGTCGCCTACGAGGAGCGTCTTCAGGAGGGCCGCGGTGGAGGCAGCTCTTACGACATGCTGTACATCTGCAAGCCTTGTGCCCCCGGATGTGTAACATGCACGTCAGACAGGCCCTGCATGGCGGCGTACAACTGGGTGTTCAGGTATGAATGTATGGCGGCGTATAACTGGGTGTTCAGGTATGAATGTAGTATGGCGGCGTACAACTGGGTGTTCAGGTGTTCATAACATGTAACTTGTTTTCACTGTTTTGGTATGGAAAATGAAATGTGCAGGAATGACTTAATTAATTGCAGCTAAAGTATGGTTGGGACTGTGTTTTCAAGCGTTATGGCCGGGTTTTGGGTAGTTCTGTATATAGTACGGTAGCTGTTTATCCCTGTTCTTCGAAAAAAGATTGTCATGCTTTCTGATTTATACATATGGCTTTTATTGCTTAGATGATTGTCTCATTGACCATCCCTAATGCTCTGTTCTTGCCGACACTTATATCCTGTGACCATTGACCGCTGACCAGCTACATGAAATATAAGACCCGCTAACCATCTCTATTCTCTGTACTTGCCCACAGGATCGTGCTGTTGACCACCTCTATTCTCTATACTTGCCCACATGATCGTGCTGTTGACCATCTCTATTCCCTGTACTTGCCCACAGGATCGTGCTGTTGACCATCTCTATGCTGTGCGTTTTGATGACTTTCATTGTCATCGGCCTCATAGTGCGTTTCAAGCGTCTCAAAGTCATCAAAGCGGGATCACCTATCTTCCTGACCGTTACCCTGCTGGGATGTGTTGCAATGTATATGGAGGTGAGCGAGATTAATTGAGGTAACTCATTTATACTTATACGTGACATGACGCAATTGGTGCGTTATTTTTCTTCGATTTGTTTTGATGAGTCGCAATAAAGTACTGACGAAAGTTGTTTAAAACGTTCAATATGTTGTGGATTATGGAACATGAGAATAATGTGTTTTATTAGTCATATTCATTTAGTAAGCACAAATTGAAGCCAAATAGATGCTTACGCCAACATATGCGACTCATTCATGGTAGGTATTAGGTAACCTAAATGCCTAAAGCCTAAAGCTAAAAAATCGCTGATGATGATAGTGGTTACCTAACATGGCTATTCTAAATACTCACTTATGACATAAAACGTATTCTTTCCAAATTGATAAACCAACATGTCCACCGCCATATGCGCCCAGATGGCGGCCATTTTCCCCGTGCTGGACACATACAGCTGTGTGGCCACCAAATGGACGCGTCACATGGGATTCTGCATCACCTATTCTGCTCTGCTGCTGAAAACATGGAGGTGGGTTCCTAAGACGTAATGTTGTTCTTTTACACAGGAAACTACCTCTCATCAAAGATAAGAGTTGTCAGATTTTTTATATTTCTAAGGCTCGCCATACCTTCTATTGGGATACTTTGTACTGCATACCAAATTTCTCTAATGTTTGATCATTGATTTATTATATTCTCACAACTTAGTTTTATAGCGTTTTTCTGCCTTTGACGCCGAATGTTGCAACCGACGCAATTCAGGACTTATCCTGCATTACGTCGGCGATAGATGCGGCGTATTCAAGCCTCTTGCATGTTAGGCTCTTCTTGAACTCAACCCTACCCCTACCCTACCCTACCCTACCCTACCCATACCCGACCGAAGCGCTTTACCAAGTTTGAGCGAAAATTTGGTCTGGAAGGGGTCAAAGGTCTCAGCGTCCCGCTCATCGGCCGCCAATTATGAACATACGTGTTTTACAATACCGACCTTCATTTACTGACGTGAACTTCTAAGTACTTCAGAGTGCCTCAATGACTTACCGTTACCATTTCTGACCGGGGAGGTATCTCTCATTTGCAGAGTATCTCTAACTTACCGGGTCAAGTCTGCACACAAGCTGAAGTTGACGGACAAACAGCTACTTCAGTGGCTCTTCCCTATCCTTCTAATTATGGTAAGTGCCAAGTGGTTTTCTACGGATTGTATCGTTGAAGTTGTGCCAGATACTGGGTAGGTAATGCAGGCTCTTTACTGTGAGCACATTTACAAGGAATTTTCGTTTAACTTCTAATAATTTGGTAAGTGGCAAGTGGTTTTGTACGGATTGTATCGTTGTCCTTATGCCAGATTCTAGGCAGGTACAGTCACCAGCACTTGCTACCCATCACCCCCGGACGGCGGGGGAGCAAGCTACCACCGCCCTTGCGAGACTAGCGCCGCCATGCGCCAAGAAGTGGAAACACCACGTGACTGACGCCACGTGAGGGCAGGGTCACGTGATGGAGGGGCGGAGCATAGTAGCTTTTGCGCCCGACACTAACTGAAATGCGGCGCAGTGATTGGGCGCTTTAGCATGAATGAAGCCCCGGTGCCAGAATCAGCCGTTCGCCTTATGTGGAAGGTAAGCCTGTGCGTTTCACTGTTCTGTGTTGGTTTGAGAGCCACGGCACCATACGAATTGTGAGCCCCTTTGAACGGGTCACCGCCCGAGGCACTGAGGCGACGGCTGTGCCGGGCAAAGCCTAGCCTGGTGGGAGAGGTGGGCCAGGGAAAGTGCGATCGAGCAGCGACACTGAGACGTGGATTGGTATTATCTAACCGCGACAAACGATGTCAGCAGCCTCTTCTCGTTGACACGAAAAGTTTGACAGACAACGTGGGCAGTGCCCAATCAAAAGCTACTAAACGATTCAGTTAAGAAGTTGCCGGGATAACCAGACCCAATAAAAAGTTTTTAATTCGATTTTGATTGCCAAATGACATACAAGCCCGCCGTGATGGACCAAAAAAGGAGCTGAATAGTTCATAATTTCTAAAAAGCTCAACGGTAAAAATTTAGAAGTCAAATGTTAAAATTCAGCCTGCATGTTTAAACTCGGGTCCGGAGCTGGCAGGAAGCTTATATGCCAAGCTTGCAATTCCACTACGTTGTAATATAACCAAGAGTTATGTGAGAGCAACAACTGAAAGCCTTTAGCCCCGTTGGGGGGAGGGGGGCGCGAAACAGCCCCCTCTCCTTTTCAGTCGATATCTCCTTAAGTATAGCGTAGGTCGCCACCAAACTTTCAAGACCCCTCCGGGCATCATTTTACACCTTGTGACCAAATTTTTCCAAAGCTCTTATGAAAGGTTAGTCACAAATGACGTCAGAGTGACGTCATGTTCTGTCATTTTCGACCCAATAAAAGGTTTAGCGGGAAGAGATGTCACGCTTACAGTTTTGAAGATAACAAAAAATAGGTATTCAAGATAAAAAAGATGTAAAATAAACAGCGCTACAAAACTGCCAACTCTGATTTCTAAACAAAAACTGATTTTGACCATCAAAACTATAGACGTATACCTAACACCCGGAAAATACCAACAACATTCAAAATTAAAGCTGGAATATATGTTATAGAACTATCTGCTCTAGATATGCCAAACTTAAACTCGACAGCTCCATTGTTAGCAAAGTTATGGCAAAAAAAAAACACTACTCAAAATGTATTACGTAAAATCAAACTCAATTTTTAGCCGTCACAGAACACACAGAGCAAGCCAAAGACCACCATTGGATTTCCCGTGATGAGCTGCTTCGAATAGATACCCCTTTTATGCAAAATATCAACTATGAAATTTAACCTTTTTTTTGACCTGACCTTCACCAGAACGTAATCTAAACCGGCCCCAATGGCCGTCTAGCCCACACCATTGAATTTTAAATGTAAAATTGCCCATAAAATATGTATCACGCGACCCTAGCAATTAGCATAGTTGGGTTCATATTGTGACCCTTAGTGACCTGACCTCTTTGACCTGACCTGGCATCAGTGACCTCTTTAGGCAACATATGTATTAGGCAACCACGCTCCATCGATGTTTTTCGATAACATGCCTTTTATTTGATGTGTTAACTGACTGTAACGCATTCCTTAGACTAAATCGGTGAAAAAATGCAACCTTTGACCTGACTTGTGACGTCATGGGTTGCACCTAGGTCAACGAAACCTAGTAACAAGGCTCGATAGCCCCTGGTGGGGCTATCGAACGTTCTTCGAATTTTCAAAATCAGTCGGTAACTTTCCGAGATCTCAGTTGGAGGACGAAACGGGACGGGAGCGGTACCTCGACATAAGCACGGAGTGCTTTTGAACCGCCCTGCATATCTTGTTTGATGCTTGTTTTGTTAGCAATACATGATGATGATGATGATGATGATGATGATGATGATGAAACGGCTGCACCACCTCATCATGTGGTAGGGTCCGCCAATAGCCCAACGGGGCGCGAATTATTTACTCATTCATACAGTGTCATCTATTTTGAGAACACCTTTCTCATGCCATGACATGGTCCTCTCGTAATAGATCGAGATGAGGAGGGTGTTTTCACGTCTCCTTATGCACGGCTCTAGTGTCATTGAGCTATCAGCTGTCAGTGGTTTTCGGACAATGAAGGAAGGCTTTTGGTCGTTTTTAGGTAAGATCTTGGGTCAGATCATTTCAGTGGCGGATCCAGACGGAGGGCATGGGGGCCATTCCCCCCCCCTTGGGCCTCCCGGGGGCCCATCACGGAGTTTTTTTTTTTAATTCATCACGGAGGTCACCGACGGGAGCTTTAACCCAGAGGTCTCCTAAGGGGGCACCATCCAGAAGGTCTATCGGAAAAGGGTACCGTTTTCGGGGTCTCCCGGAGGCCCATTTCTGTCCCTCGCCTCGGATTTTTTAGTTTAGTTGAGTTTTTTAGTTTTTAGTTTAATATTGTCCATCTATTTCCATCCCGAGGTCCGCTGGGGCACCATCTCGAGTTCTCAGGGGCACTATCCCGAGTTCTCCGCAGGCACCATCCCAAGGTCGGAGAGGGCACCATCTCGAGGGTCCGGGGCACCATCCCAAGGTCTCCGGCGGCACCATCGCGAGGTCTGGGGGCACCATCTCGAGGGCTCCGGGGGCACCATTCCAAGTTTCCAGGGGCACTTTTCCGAAATCCGAGGTCTGAAGGAGCACTCTCCCGGGTCTGAGGGGGCACCATCTCGAAGTCTCAGGGGCACCATCCCAAGGTCTCAGGGGCACCATCCGAGGTCTCAGGGGCCGTTTGATCCGCGCCGTCCTGGGGGGCGTTTTACGCCCCCCTAGGTTTTTCGCGAATTTCTCAAAACGGCGACGCGTAGCGCCGCTGTTTTGGATACACCCGTTCCGACATCTTTTTCGCACATGCTATGAAAATTTCCGATCCCGGTCATTCAGGTCAGGTCACCATGTAACGTCAAGTGACCTTACCTCAGAAAAAGTTGAAAGCTCGCTGTAGCTACACCGACTGAGCGATCACTTTGAAACTTTCAGTACTTGCTTAGGGTAACAGTATGTATAAAATGGATATCTCGTTTTTTATATCTGTGAGTTGGGACCTAAGTTCAGGTCAACTTTGCGACTGC
>NW_024884005.1:0-25590 GCF_019059575.1 Amphibalanus amphitrite | reverse complement strand
ATAAAAATAGATTTTTTGAATATAATAGCCCAAAAATCCAAAAAGTTTTTTGAATTTCGAAAAAAACCGAAATATGTGATAGCCCCTACCGCCTTCTATCTGCATACCAAATTTGAGATCGATACCTCTTTTTTTGGCCAAGTTATAGCGAAAAAAACTTCAAAATTGATGACGTCAAATTTTCAAACTCAATTTTTAGCAATTCTAGAACTCGTAGCGCAAAACAAAGACCACCATTAGACTCCCCGTGACGAGCTGCATCGAATCGATACCCATTTTATGCAAAAATATCAACTTTGAAATTTGACCTTTTTTGACCTGACCTGACCTCCACCAGAAAGTGACCTAAACCGTACCTGATGGTCTTATAACCAACACCATTGAGTTGGAAATGAAAAACTGGCCATAAAACATGCATCGCATAACCTTAGTAAAGTTGGGCTCATGTGGTGACCCTTGGTGACCTTTGGTGGCCTGCCCTGTGACCTGACCTGGTATAACCAGTGACCTCTAATAGCAACATATGTACTAGACAACTGACGCCTTATCGCTGATTTTCGACAAAATGCGTTTTACTCGGTGTTATAGCGCTTTCCCTAGAAGCCCCGTGAACGGTGAAACATTTTATCTTTGACCTGACCTGTGACGTCATCGGTGACCCCGAGGTCAATGAAATTTGGTTTCACTCAACAAATTTGACAGGGCTATCGAACGCCGTTTGAATTTTCCGGATCCGTCCAGTAGTTTCGGAGATACGGGGGGAGGGCAAAAAAGTGCCCCCCCCCCCCACCGCGCGGAAGGTGGCTGGTAGGCCCACCGCCTGCCGGGTTAAGGTGGCGGTGCTCCCCCCGCTTCCCCTACTTAACTGAATCGTTTAGTAGCTTTTGATTGGGCACTGCCCACGTTGTCTGTCAAACTTTTCGTGTCAACGAGAAGAGGCTGCTGACATCGTTTGTCGCGGTTAGATAATACCAATCCACGTCTCAGTGTGGCTGCTCGATCGCACTTTCCCTGGCCCACCTCTCTCACCAGGCTAGGCTATGCCCGGCACAGCCGTCGCCTCAGTGCCTCGGGCGGTGACCCGTTCAAAGGGGCTCACAATTCGTATGGTGCCGTGGCTCTCAAACCAACACAGAACAGTGAAACGCACAGGCTTACCTTCCATATAAGGCGAACGGCTGATTCTGGCGCCGGGGCTTCATTCATGCTAAAGCGCCCAATCACAGCGCCGCATTTCAGTTAGTGTCGGGCGCAAAAACTACTATGCTCCGCCCCTCCATTACGTGACCCTTCCCTCACGTGGCCTCAGTCACGTGGTGTTTCCACTTCTTGGCGCATGGCGGCGCTAGTCTCGCAAGGGCGGTGGTAGCTTGCTCCCCCGCCGTCCGGGGGTGATGGGTAGCAAGTGCTGGTGACTGTACACTCAAATGTTAAAAGATTAGCAACTGCTCATTGAATTTCTGGCGAGTGGTAGTGAAACGTTCTGTTCACAAATGAGTAGGAGAGAGAAGTCATATTGCGCCACCTTAAGGATAGCGGCCTATTGCGGCTAAAGTTGACCAGCTGTCATATTTGATGATAGGTATCTAAAATTGTGCCTCAGTTATTTTGGCATCAAATAAAATTTAAAAACTCCCAATTTGTATCACACCCAGAAAAATTAACAAGAGGAAAGTTTTCCGACACACCTGCAAAGGGCACATTTACGGACTCCCCTATCAAAAAGCGCCCATACCTCTCATGTAAAATCGCCCTATTAAAAACAACGGTTTACCACCTAACTAAGTAGCCTATTTGAACGTGTCAGCCCATTGACCAGTTATGCTGTGAAGGCTAAGGTAATGGTAAGGTGAGCGCTCTAATGATCAAAGTGTTCAATGAAATGTCTCCCAACCACCAGATGCTGTTTCTCTGGGTTGTAGAATAGGGCGCAAATAGGGTGGGCGCAATTAAAAATGGAACACATTTTTCATGAGCTTGAAATATGGCGGCGACAGCGAAGCCACAGTGGTGATAAGCTTTTAAAACTGCCATTAAACGGACAATTAACAATGATAATTAGTTGAATCACTATTTCTAAGATAAACCATGACACTAGCAAAGGTCGAAATGGACTGTTTCGCGTAAGAAAGTAGAGAAAATCACAAAGAATGGTCTGCGAGAAAGCTGAGACACCTCACCTGCCCCCGTGGACCGGAAGACGAGCGGGCTAATGGTGGTGAAGTAAATGCACACATTCGAGTATTCGTTCGAATCGTATTTTGGGCAGGAGGAAGGTGTGGCGCATTTAAGAACAGGGCGCAATATGACTTCTCTCCCCTATAGTCACCAGCACGTGCTACCCATCACCCCCGGACGGCGGGGAGCAAGCTACCACCGCCCCTGCGAGACTAGCGCCGCCATGCGCCAAGGAGTGGAAACACCACGTGACTGAGGCCACGTGAGGGAAGGGTCACGTGATGGAGGGGCGGGGCATAGCAGCTTTTTCGCTCGACACTAACTGAAATGCCGCGCTGTGATTGGGAGCCTTAGCATGAATGAAACCCCGGCGTCGGAATCAGCTGTTCGGCGTTCGCCTTATATGGAAAGTGAGCCTGTGCGTCTCACTGCTCTGTGTTGGTTTGAGAGCCACGGCACCATACGAATTGTGAGCTCCTTTGAACGGGTCACCGTCCGAGGCACTGAGGCGACGCTGTGCCGGGCAAAGTCTAGCCTGGCGGGAGAGGTGGGGCAGGAAAATTGCGATCGAGCAGCCACTGCACTGGGACGTGGATTGGTATTATCTAACCGCAGTACGTCAGTACGTCCCGGGCGGCCGGCGAGGTCGGGTCGGGCCCCGGAGCTCCGGTATGTTTGACAGGTCGGCGGCCGCGCGCGGTCAGAGTGGCGGTCGAGTAGTAGACCCTGTGCGGGCGCGCTACGGCCCGTGGCCAGAGTAAGTGAACGGTCATCCAGCCGCGAAATGTGATTCTGCGCTTGCTGTGACGCGGTGCATTTTGTGCTTTGCTGTTGTGAGACGCAATGATGGACTCTGCGTCTGCACTCAGCGATTCAGACGACACTGCGTTTCAGCTGGCTTGTGCCAGCCCCGGTCCTACGGTCCGTAAGCGGCAGCGTTCTGTTGGGGACATGTTTCGTCGCATGGATCAGAAGAAACAGAGATACGTCTCTCTTAAAGGAAAAGAGCAAGTAATTAAAGACGCGGAGTTTTTGGAAGACATCAAAGCAATGATGAAAAGTTGCATCGAGGAAAGTAACGAAAAGTTGTGGCAGAAAATGGAAAACAAGATCTCGTCGTACGAAAACAGGCAGGGTTTGGTGTTTGCATATTTGTCCATGAACAGTTTGTGAACAATGTAATGTTTGTTTGTTTGTTTATTTGATAGTTTACGAATTTTGGCATTCAAGGTCACATGTTCACCAACGATTCTCTGTTCACGAACAGTTCGTGAACGTTCATGAACGTTCATGAACAAGTCATCATTTTTGATATCTTCCGAGCAATTGTTATCATACGATGCAGACATGACTGCAGGCAACATATGTTTTACACGTGAAAAATGCACCAGTTATATCTCAATCACAGGGAATCGTGATTCATAACTATTCTTGCAACGCTGAGGCTTAAGTTGTGCATTTCAGACCTTGCATGACGTCATGTAAGACGCCACTAAGGTTGTTAGATGCAGTAGGAGCTTTTCGCTAATAACTTCCGATCAAATTGAGCTAGCGAGTCGGTTGAGCCATCAATTGACTCAGAAAGAACTGCCACATCGAATGATATGCAGCATGACATCCTCCATGCAGCCTTGTGACCCGAGTGGCTTTGACCTGACCTTGACTTGAGGTCAACATCCTAAAAAGACCTAATCCAAACAAAAAGTATATCATTCGAAGCGCCTGGCCACGACGAGCACGATGGTGCCACAATCGCGGCTCTGCCACTATTTGTGGCGAAGTTATTTACCAAAAATCAAACCCCTACTTTGTGACACTTGACCTGACCTCGGGGATCACCGGTTGGTGTAAGACCTTGAAATCGGATACCAATCGCTGTGGTTCGTAATGACGCACACGCTGGCTTTTTCCGCAAGGTTCTATCTCAATTAGTAGCGAAACGGCTAAGGAGGGGGTCTTATCTACCCCATCTTTACCACAGGGGCAGTTGGGGGGGGGGGGGGCGAGCCTAAAATGCCTGACATGATGCATAAGAAACAGTGGCGTAGCTAGGGGTCTAAGGGGACACGTACCACCCCCCCCCCCATCGGGATAAAAGGGACCCTCGGGTCCGAGGGGCCCTGCGGCGCCATTTGACCGCTGAGGGTTAACGATGGCCATATTTCTACTCAGAAGGGCCCCATGGGGCTCGTTAGAGCACCTCATGGGCTCTAAATAGCCACACTAAGATCTCCATAAGGGCCCAACGCCGGCTTCTGAGGGCCACTTGCGGCTTTTAAGGGCACCTCGGTGGTCTCCAAAGGCCCGTTACTGGCCTCTGAGAGGTCTTACCGCCCTATGAGGGGCCAGTTCTAGGGGCATTTCCCGCCTGTGATGGTCCCACACTTATTTTTCTGAAGGCCCCATAACGGCAACTGTGGGGCCCTCGTCGGCGCCTATGAGGGCCCACACCGGTGTCTCTGAGGGTTTCACACCCCCAACTCTGAGTGCCTACACCAGTGCCTATTAAAGCCCTATATCGGCGGCTCTGAAGACCCAACCAACACCTGCGCATCTAAAGGCCACCCACTGGTGACTTTTGAGGGCCCCACACCGGTGACTCTGAGGGCCCCACCGGCGTCTGACAGTACCATGCCGGCAGTGGCGTCACCACGGGGAGGGGGGGGGGGGCAAGCGGGGCAACATGCCCCCCAACCTCCAAATGGGCACCCTCTGAGATCGATGCAGATCCGAGGAGATTTTGGGATCGAAAAATGGGGGTACCTTCAGAGAAACACTCGCAATGAACATGCGGCGCAGCCTCTACTCCGAATGAGCTCAGCCTAGCATCGGTACAAAGCCGCGCCGCGCCGCCTGCCGGTCACCTTTAGGCCAGTTTCCATCTATCGGCTGTCTGGCTAACCCGCCCTAAGCCGGGCTGCCTGCCCACGGGCCGGTGCATTTGTCGCCATATTCTGCTAACATACGATAGGCTTCATTTTCACCATACATTTGTACTCGCCTTTAGGTGCCGCCTGCCGGCGTGAGAAAGCTCAAACTATAGTTGTGTGCTCCAGGGTATATTGAGTGAAAAGGTGTGCTCAAATTATAGATGATATGTCGACTGCCGTCGCTAAACAGAAATATTTTTATTTTTTCATTTTTTATTTGTTTGATCTTTGAGTTTGATCCCAATGCCACTTCAATAGAATTTATTATGGATATCTTTGTTTTCATTTATCAGTTCTTATTTCACTGACTACGGAAACGGGGTACGTTCCTTACGTGTTTATATATATTTATTTTTTGACACACTTGAAACCTGATAATCAGAAGGATGTTTGTTGATGTTGAAAGCAGCAGAAATGCATTCCTCGTTCTTAGCATAGCAAACTGCCTTGATAATATTGAATTGTGATACTGGCCTGAGCCCCTCCAACTTTTCGGCCGGGGGGGGGGGGGGGGCGGGCTCGTAATGTATTTGAGCCCCCCCCCCCCAGCTGGAGGAATCGAAATCGGAAATCTACCAACCAGGGCTGCGGAGTCGATGGATTTTAGGGTGACTCCGACTCCGACTCCGACTCCGGCTTCAAAAATCGACTCCGACTCCTACTCCAACTCCGATTCCGACTCCGGATGGTTTTATTAAAATCCATACCATGATATTGAAGTTCATAATGGAGACGTTTTATCTTGCCTGAAACGATCCCTTGTGCGTTCCAAGACTTTGCGTTGCAAATATGCGTTAAAAATAGCATGCAGAATTACAAAGCAGGTTCTTGGGAATTCACCGTCTTCTGCTTGTCTCGCTGAAAACGTTCGTCCACAACAGCAAAATGGTCTTTTTTTTCGACAAAATCTAATTTCGAGCGCAGTATCGTCAATCATATAGATGCAGTGCATGACGTTGAGCCGCTAGCGTTAACTCCGACTCCGGAGTCGGAGTCGGTAAGATTTTGGTGACTCCGACTCCGACTCCGGGCAGAAATGTCGACTCCGACCGACTCCAACTCCGACTCCGACTCCGACTCCGCAGCCCTGCTACCAACATAATTTCATAAATTCCGATACATAGGCGCGGGAACCGGGGGAGGGGGCAGTGGGGGAAGCTTGCCCCCACAACTCTGGGGCCGTGGGGGCGGTGCCCCACAACTTTTCATTAGACGCCCAGGAACCGTTGGGGCAGCTTGTCCTCCCCAAATTAGGGGTTATGGGTCACAAAGAAAGAAACATGGGTGGAACTTTTCCAGGGAAGTTGGTGGGGCAAAAAGTCGTCAAACCCACAATGTCCGATTATGAAGTTGAATAAAATGCCACACTGAATCAATACCTATCATTACAGATAAAATATTTTGCATTTAACTGACACAAAGCTCTTCAATACGAAAAAGATTAATTTGCAAAGCGACAAAGTCTTGGAAACCATCTAAAGTTGGTGGGGTAAAACACTTATTGGTGGGGAAAAATACCAAGTTGGTGAGGCAGCCGCCCCACCAACTGTATAGGAAGCTCCGCCCTTTGAAAGAAAGCATGTAAGTGAAAAATCCACCTCTTTCACTGGCTCAGCAACTCATTTGGCAGATTAAAACCTTATTCCAGGTTGCCAAAAATGTAGTTTCTTCACTCAGCTGAGACGGAATACCTCACTTTTTTGCAAATATTTTCTCTTTTTTTTTCGTTGCCAAGCTCTGAAAAATAAGTGGCCTAAAACCGATGAGAAAACTAGATTTGGGGGTACCCTAGGCTAGGTTTGCAAGATTTGCCCCCCCCCCCCCAACCAAAAAATCCTGGTGACGCCACTGCATGCCGGTCTCTAAGGACCCCACAGGACTTCTTCTGCCGGCCTAAGGACCCCTTGCCGGTCACTGAGACCCCCTGCCGGCTTGTAGAGAGTTCGCGTCAACAGCTCTAAAGGCCCCACACCCGTCTGTGACGGCTCCACACCACTCACCAGCGTCTATGAGGGCCCACAGCAACGCCTGTAAGGACCCTCATCGTCGCCTCTGAGAGAATCACACTAGCACCTCTGAGCGCCCACAACGGCACCTGCATGGCGGCCCCACACCGGTGCCTCTAAAGGCTCCTTACCGGCGGCTCTGAGGGCAGGGTGATTCTGAGCAGGGCTGCGGAGTCGGAGTCGGAGTCGGAGTCGGTCGGAGTCGACAGTTGTGACCGGAGTCGGAGTCGGAGTCGATGACTCGATTTTAGAAACCCGAGCCGGAGTCGGAGTCGGAGTCACCGAAAATCTGTCGACTCCGCAGACCTAGCAGGGCTGCGGAGTCGAAGTCGGAGTTGGAGTCGGTCGGAGTCGACAATTCTGCCCGGAGTCGGAGTCGGAGTCGGAGCTGGTTTTTGAAAGCCGGAGTCGGAGTCGGAGTCGCCGAAAATTCATCGACTCCGCAGCCCTGATTCTGAGGGTGCCACCGATAACCGAAGGCACCACACAAGCCCTTAGTGTCGCTGAGCTTTAATCCCATACCGGCCCTCCGAGGGCGCCACGTGCTCATTTCCCCACACCCCTCCCTCACACCCGGAGCGGGTAAATTGTGTTATACCTATAGGCAACGATTTTACCACCGTTGTACGTTATGTATTTCTCAAAGTTGACTCAAGCTGGTGCAGTATAAAATCTGGCCTGCCAAACTTATGGCCAAGGTCAGGCTCAAATCAAAGCGGGATGACAAGAGCAGATGTTGTCAAATCGGTACTGTATCAGCAGAAACCATTCAGATGGCAAGGAAAATGCCGTGTATTGATGTTTAGATGTATAAAGGAAACAAGAAGGAAAAAAGTCCGGAAAAGGGAGGAAAGATCTTTTCTCGCTGCCTCAATGTTGAGGGGGCGCCGCCCCCTCGGCTCCCAAGTTGGGGGGGGGGGGGGCAAGCGCCCCCGCTGCCCCCTGTTGCCGGGTCTATGCGCATGAACGTTCGCGAACTGTTCGTTGTTTGTTTACCAAAATTTGACCGATGACGTCACTTGTTCGCGAACACATTTGTTCGTGAACAGTTTGTTTATGTTTGTTTATTTGAAAAATTAAACAAACACCAAACTCTGAAAACAGGATGGAAAGGCTGGAAGCGGAAATCTACTTAAGGGATCAGAGGATTGATCAGCTGGAATCTGAAGTGCGCGCATGTCGTGAGTCATTACAGAAACAGGATGAGCAGTTAGACGACATTGAGCGCCACAGCCGCGCCGCAAACTTAGTCCTTCACTGCCAGAGATTTGTAAATAATCAGACATGATTGAGTTTTATTCACGATCGATGGCAACACAAGTCAAATTCCTAAAACCAATGGTTTTAGGAATTTGACTTGTGTTACCATCGATCGTGAATAAAACTCAAACTGCCAGAGATTTAGAACGAGGCGCGATGGTGAAGATATTAGTGAAATGGCGGTCAAAGCCATCGCTGTGCACGGTGAGAGTGTGCCCCCCCCCCCTTGGTTAGGCTAGCGATGTCAAGTCCTTGGCTGTCGGGCCCCGGCCCCGGCGTGCGGTCCGCTCCCGGTGCGTGGGTGCGGGGCGCCGTCCTGCCGGTGGTCGACTCTGGCGGTTGTGTACCTTTTTGCCTGGCGGGGCGAGTCAGATAGTCTCCGGTGAGGTTTTCGCCATTGCACCACTAGTGGCCCTTTTTCAGAATTAGCACGCATTAATTCCCACATTACCTGAAAGTGGTGCAAGACATCACCGCATGATCAAGGACGTATTCCCTGCCAATGCAAAGAAACGAACTGCCCAAGGAGATTCGGTCCAACAGCGACAGGCCGCTCGGCCCAAGATTTGGCGCACGTTCGCACGGCTCGCCCGCCGGCCGGCCCAGGCCGCTCCGAACGCAAGTGTGGCGAGCCCGCCAGCCGACTGCGCTGCACTGACCGCCAGGACGCCCCAGGGCGTCACGTGACCGCATCTACAGCTGTTGCCAGCCACCGTTATCGGCCCCGGCCGGGCAGCAACTAAGGTCAGCGCGACGCGAACAATACAAACACATAGGCGCTTTTGACGTTAGATCTTAAGCCGACCACGGCACGTGCGGCTTGGACATCAAACGCGACAAGAAATCCGAAATCGGACAGTTTTTCTTGAGCACAGCGTTATGCCTACATGACATTTCAATAAGCAAATCTTATGGCAAAAGTCAAGCCACATTTAGGCGCACACCAGGTGACACCAGCTTCGACCCAGGTCAATGAGCTTACACTGAAAGAAAAAATGACACCCTGTACGGGGTATTGACGGTCATGTCAAAAATAACACCCGAGTGGGGTGTTTTGAGGGGAGTCGCTGAGCTATTATAAATGGGGTGTTTGGCGTACACCCCAGGAGAGTTTCGACGCATAGTGGGGAGTCGCAGCCCCTAAAGGGGGGTCAGCGCCGGCCCACATGGGGTTCTGTTAGACTCCAAGTGACACCCCTCAAATATCAGCCGTGCACCCCTTTTTGGACCCTAAGCACCCGACGGGGTGTCAAACACACAATTTAGGATGTTCAAAACAGCAGCTCAACTCCCCTGTTCTCCTGATATGACTCACCACGTTTCTCCCCACCTCCACGCGGGGATCCCGGGCTAATAGAATCAAGAGCCGCTCAGAGCATCTCTACTCATCTAAAATTTCACAAAATCCCAGGCGAGGAATTATTGTAGTTCGGATTTTTTGTTTTTGTTTTGTTGGGTTAGGCCCTTTCGGTCGACAAGACCATTGCAGAGCCGGAAGGATGATAGGAATTAGGGGGAGACATTGGTCTGGGCAGGCACCCTAGTGAGTCGCCGGGGCTGAGCCCGTCCAGAGGACAGGCCACCCAGCCCCAAGGCACTCACTGCACCCGGCTACGGGGTCCGCTCCCTCGGGAGCAGCGGTGCCGCTCCAAGGGAGCAACCCGCATGAGATAAAGTTGCCTGTCCAGCCCGGAGGGGGGTTGCGGCGTGGAGGAGAAGGATTTCAGTATCCTGAGGATAGAAGCACGGAACGGTGGTAGTTCGGAACGTTTGTTTGTTTTGTTGGGTTAGGCCCTTTCGGTCGACAAGACCATTGCAGAGCCGGAAGGATGATAGGAATTAGGGGGAGACATTGATCTGGGCAGGCACCCTAGTGAGTCGCCGGGGCTGAGCCCGTCCGAAGACAGGCCACCCAGCCCCAAGGCACTCACTGCACCCGGCTACGGGGTGCGCTCCCTCAGGAGCAGCGGTGCCGCTCCAAGGGAGCAGCCCGCATGAGATAAAGTTGCCTGTCCAGCGCGGAGGGGGGTTGCGGCGTGGAGGAGAAGGATTTCAGTATCCTGAGGATAGAAGCACGGATAGGTGGAGTTCGGAACGTTTGTTTGTTTGTTTGTTTTGTTGGGTTAGGCCCTTTCGGTCGACAAGACCATTGCAGAGCCGGAAGGATGATAGGAATTAGGGGGAGACATTGGTCTGGGCAGGCACCCTAGTGAGTCGCCGGGGCTGAGCCCGTCCAGAGGACAGGCCACCCAGCCCCAAGGCACTCACTGCACCCGGCTACGGGGTGCGCTCCCTCAGGAGCAGCGGTGCCGCTCCAAGGGAGCAGCCCGCATGAGATAAAGTTGCCTGTCCAGCCCGGAGGGGGGTTGCGGCTTGGAGGAGAAGGATTTCAGTATCCTGAGGATAGAAGCACGGATAGGTGTGAGTTCGGAACGAGAATCTCAGAGTATATTTATAACCGGTTGAGGAGTTACTCTTTCCGTTCGCGGCCTTGCGGCGCCCTGTAGTGTGCACAACCAACGTATGACACGGTTATCAGTCTAGATATCATCGTGATATAGTTGGCCACTCTACGCTATGCACGCTTTTGCCTTAGCTCCAAACATGCACCAGCCATTCGTGAAAAGCAGGTCCCGATTTTACCAACTTTAGTTTGCGCCATCTATCGGTAGGATTTGAAGCTCTACCTTCGGCCTACCGATATTATCCTTCGATACGGCGCACACAAAGCACGTTAATGAACACGAATGATGCTGCGAGAAAGGGCGTCTTCAACACCTTCGGTGAGGCTAAAATACATTCGCAGTTTACGCGTCCCGAAAAAAATATAGCCGATCACAGCGCGGAGACGGCGCCCGGGGCAGATGGCAGCACCTGTGTTGGTGGAATGCAACACGGGGTGTCACTCCAGGATAATGACACCCCAGAGGGGTTTCAACGGGGGTGTCTCAGCGACACTCCAATTTTTTGGCCTGCAATTTTTGGGGAGTTCGCTAGCCGAACCTCTCCCAAGGGGGTCATGTACATTTTTGGGGCGTCAAAAGGTAATGGGGCTCCCGTGTCGGGTGTCACAACACCCATGACATCCTAAAATCATGAAAATGGAGCCTAATTTAGGAGTATTTTGGAGTATGGGGTGTCAGATTGTAAGAAATGGAGTTCCCCGATTTCTTTCAGTGTATACGTATCGAACAGGAGCCACAGCCGCTCGCGGACTGAACTGGCTCACGTTATCCACCGTAGAAGCAAAATGGCGCAAAATGGCGCGATGCCCTTTGGTGGACATGGTCAGAAGAGATCGGCGATTCGAACGATGTATAATACGACATGTTCCAGAGTGTGCTACTTAACATAAAGCTTAATATGTAGGCCGCCATCTCCAGTTAATAATTGTCCTGTTATTGTGTCCACAATATTCGGCAAAAGTGGTCTATTTAAGTCAGTGGCGGCGGATTCGATTTTGGCGTGGGGGGGGGGGGGCAAGATCCCAGTCGAGATGATGTCATAGGCGGATCCAGAAAGGCGTTTTCGACGCTGTAGGGGACATACCCCCCCCAAGTGTCCAAAATCCAAAAACTTCTCGGATTTCGATTCGTTACGGACCTACTGCTGAACAGCATAAAGCAAAAAACATTTTGATAAAAGTTTTATTATTAGGAAACATAAGGTACGTTTTGATTTCGGGCGATGCAAGGGGAGGGGGAGTAAATGTTTGCTTTATATGCCCGCTCCCTGGATCTGCCAGTGGACGATGTAACGATTTTCGCATTGCTGTATTAGAAAAAAGCTCCAATGGGAAAAATTGTGCCATAGCCCATAACCCGATCGCAAATCAGATTTGAAGAACGGTGCCAAACCTTTTGAAGTAGGCGAGCGCTATTCTTCAATGAGGTAACTCGTTACCATTTCCTCTGTTCATTTTACGTTCGATTTCCGTTTAACCTTCCTTTAAAAAGTATTTCTGAGACAGATATCAACTGAAACTAGCTAACAGCGGGAGGAGACCGCTCAAACATTCAGAGACAGTCGGTCGCATCTAAACCTATTGGGACAGCAATCCGCCAGAAACCCACCCCAAGGCAGTAGTTCGCCAACTAAGCTCACCGAGACGGGCTGTCTCGATGGGTTTATCCTACAGTTAAGCCTACAGCAAGGCTTAACTAAGGCCCAAACGCTCGTCAAGCTGGGAACGGAGGGCTGAGGTGAGGGAGTCGAGCGGCGGACTAGGGTGAAGGAATTCGGTGGACTGGATGCAGAAGCTCTGGGGGGGGGGGGGCGTTTCTTTATTAGGACTTTAGGGTGCGCTGACTGCGGTAAGGTTCAAATTATCACACCAAATTTTGCCACGACATCTACCGGTTCAGGCACTCGAGAATCAGCGGCCAGTGATATCTGCAAAGACGAAGCATTTCCAACCCAGCTTCAGCCTAGTGTGGGCGCCTCAGGTGGCTTTAATTACAGTTGCACATACCAAACGACCTCAGTGCAGCCAGTCTGTCGCCGAAACCATTCGGAACAGACTTCAACGAAAAGTGAGACAAGGTTAGTGCTATCGTTAAGTGCCATTATAGACTTGGACCCCGTTGGCTTGACCCACTGAAAGGTGGTAGTTATCCGACGCTGCGGGGCATACTCATTTTTCCAAAATGCCTTAGATTTTGCTTTCGTGTTCGATGCTCTGTATTCTATAGCCAGCCTTTAGCCAGAGGGGGCCCCACTAATGATCAGTGCCCTAACCCTCAAAAGTTTCCAACGTTAATTTTTACTTATTTAATAGTGAATACTGAAATAAAGCGGATACTGAACTGTGAACATCCAGTTTTTAGACTGGCCCCACACAAGCCTCCGAATGCCCAAAGCAGATCTCTGATGACTGGCCTTCGGGTGTCATACCGTGCATTGGTCAATGTGGTCAATGTGTAAGACCTCGGCGTTTACCATTTTACTTGCACTGGAAACTGTTGCGCTCGAAAAAAAAATCAGGGGAGTGGCTTATTACGAGCGCTCATCAGTCCTAACTACCCGCAAGCGAATGGCTAGCCCTTCCGTCTCCGCTCGCTTGCGATTTGGCATTCATGTAGGTACAAAATAGCGGTAAACGACCACTGAGGGTGTGAGTTGCGTCTCTTGCACACTTAAAATATCTCTAAATCGAATCTGAAAAGACAAAAAAATGCTATAAAGCGGAAATGGTTAGCATTTACACATATTCAAAAGGCACCGTTGGACAATCTGTAGGAGCGCATAGCTGCAATATCAGGCTATGGACATTTTCCTCATGTTTAGGGCACAAATTATGGAGAGGCAAGAATATACGTTTGTCCCTTCTCCAGAAAGGGAACGATGCCTCCTCTGCCGCTCCGTATCCGTCGCCCCTGTAAGCGGTCACTGAAGGCCTGGGTTGCCGCTGCGTCACGTTGACGCTTATAATGTCTCCAAAACTAGGTTGAAGAGAGGAAAACTTGAATTGAACGCAAACACTTGTCATTTAAGAAAGGCAACGTATGATAAAGTATATGGGCATCTGGTTACATCTTCAGATGATCGAACAGAATAATCAGGTATATGTTTCTTGTCT
Organism: Amphibalanus amphitrite; assembly: GCF_019059575.1. Lineage (NCBI taxonomy): Eukaryota > Metazoa > Arthropoda > Thecostraca > Balanomorpha > Balanidae > Amphibalanus > Amphibalanus amphitrite. The sequence continues at coordinate 11,638 of NW_024884005.1, read as the reverse complement.
AAGTTTTGTCACAAATTATGGGGGGGGGGGCAAAAAGATACTTTTGCCCCCCCACGAGTTTGCCAGGGGGGCAGCTGCCCCCCCTGCCCCCCCGAATCCGCCGCCCCTGATTTAAGTTTATACAATGAAAATTGTGGTTTCTAGGGCTTCTACGTAAACTCAGCTTCACAGCCATGCCACTAATTTTTAATATTTTCTCACCGAAAGCCTTACAAATTGATGTTCATCTCACCCTACTTTTTAGGGTCCGCCGGTGGTGTCCGCGCGCCTCTCGACAAACTTCGATTTTACGGTCAGTTTTACCAAAGATAATTATTTTTTAGGAGGTAAAAATGGCACCATCGGATAGTTTGGAATGTTTTGCACACGATTAGACTGCTTTTTACTCAAAAGGAGAGAAAAAAATTGAATTTATGCGTGCTAATCCTGAAAAAGGGCCACTGTGCATTGGTCGGTGAGTTTTTGGACCGAGATAGATGATAACTGTGTACCTATACAAGTATTGTCGATTGAGGAGGGGGAGGGGAAGACAAGGGGTCTGGTGGGTGGGTGTTTATCCGGGAGCTGTATCAGTTAGACGCTTCCTGAAAGTGGGAGTTAGGTAAGCCTGTGATGCGCTGTATGCTGGAGTAATTTGGTAACCTACAAAGAAGTGTTCTTAACCCTCGCCCCGTTGGGGGGGGGGGCATTTTGGCCCCCCCCCCTGTGGTTTTTCCTGAATAGCAAGAAAACGGCGGCGCGCAGCGCCGCCAAATTTTCAGTACCTTCCCGGGCATCAATTTGACACCTTCACACCAAATTTCAAGTCTTAGGTCACCTTAGGTCAGGAGTTATTGAGGTCAAACTGAGGTCATGTTCGAGCAAAAATGAGCAAAAAACATGCAATCTTGAAACGCTCACCAAATCTACAGTTATCAATCAATTTCAAAGTTCTTTATATGGTCTAGTAGACAAAAGGCGGCGCTACAAAACTGCTATCTCGGATTTTCAAAATTTTTGGTTTTGACCCAAAAAAAAATCAAAAAATTGATTTTTTTAGAAAAACTTTGAAAAAATCCAAAAAATTTCCGAATTCCGAAAAACCGGAATATATGTGATAGTCCCAGCGCTCTTCTATATACATACCAAATTTCAGATCGATATCTTGTTTTTTGGCCAAGTTATAGCGAAAAAACTGTTCAAAAATGATGACGTCAAATTTTTGAACTCAATTTTTAGCAATTCTAGACCTCGTACGGCAAAACAAAGACCACCATTGAACTCCCCGTGACAAGCTGCATCGATTCGATACCCATTTTATGCAAAAATATTAACTTTGAAATTTGACCTAATTTGACCTGACCTTGACCTGACCTTGACCTGACCTTGACCTGACCTTGACCAAAACGTGATCTAAGCTGGCCCCAAAGGCTGCCTGACCCATATAATCGCATTTGTCATGTAAAATGGACCATAAAACATGTACCACACGACACTTTCATATTGTGACCCCCCCGTGACCTGACCTCTGTGACCTGACCTGGTATCAGTGACCTCAAATAGCAAAATATGTGTTTGAAGAACATTTCCCCATCGATGATTTTCAATGATATGCATTTTACTCGATTTTACAACGCATTTCTTGAAGTGCCTGTAAACGGTGAAAATTCGACCTTTGACCTGACCTGTGACGTCATCGGTTTGACCTAGGTCAATAAAATTGGGTCACAAGGTAGTTCCCCGTTGGGGCTATCCAACGCCGTTTACCGCTTGTCGCTATGTTGCGTGGTTCTCGAGATCTTAGGGGGGGGCCAAAATGGCCCCCCCCCCAACCGGGCGCGTTGCTCGGCAGAGCCCAACGGGGCGCGGGTTAATTTTTCACGTGGCCGCGTGCCGAGCGCGTTAGCAGCGCTCGGTAGCTGTAGGGACGACTGTTTGCTTGTTAATGGTGGTGTATGTCGTATGTTTGATTGTTTTCTTGCATTTTCGTTAAAGGTAGTATGCCAGCTTTCCTGGACCGTATGGAGTTAATGGCCGAGATAAGGAGAACCGGATTTTTAGAACTTATCCATACCTTCAAAACTCATGGAAACGTCTTAAATTCTTCAAATTTTGAGTACCCCAGTGCGAAATTCGCCCCGACGGGTTGTCGGTCGTACCCCAACCACATTTCACACCACTATGAACAATAAATGCACACACTGAAATCGCTATTACCGATATGCTCATCCAATCAAGTTTCGATAAACCCGTTCATCATCATCTCCTGCGGTTTCGAACACGCCTGTTAGGTGGTGCGGTAGACCGCGCCCAAAGCCAGGGTCCCGGTAACGTGAGGTAGCCGAGTCGGGGCAGCGTGCGCTGACCCAAGCCGGGGCCGCGCGTCCTCCCGCTGTCATGTGATAGCCCGGGGCTGCCCGCGGGGATGCGGTAGACCGCGCCCAAAGCTGCGGCCCCGGCTTGGGTCAGCGCACGCTGCCCCGACTCGGCTACCTCACGTTACCGGGGCCCTGGCTTTGGGCGCGGCTTCTGCTCATACTTTGTGGTGCGGTGGTGGTGCGTCGGGCCGCGCGCTCTGACTTCGGCCAAGAAAAATGCGTCAGCTGATCATTGTCATTTCTGCCACTTGCGTGTGGTGAAATGGGGTCATAACTTAAGAGACGGCTTTTTCATATCAATTATTTTACATAAAATCATATTTCAAACCATAAATAATGTTCGACAGCCAAATAAAAGAAACAATACCACCAGTACAACGCCTGTATAACGCCTTTTGGGGCGACTAACGGAGCGAGCGAGAGGGTGGGCCTTGCACGTGCGAAACTGCGAGGGGGTACCTCCAACTGACTTGTGCACGGCACCCTACTAACTGGTCTCTAGCGATGTGCCAAATGTGGGCACAATCGGCCCAGCCGTTCTCGAGATCTGGAAGCGGCACCCTGCACGTGCGCACGTGCAAAATGGGTCCCAACTGACTTGTGCACGGCACCCTACTAACCGGTCCCTAGCCGTGTACCAAATTTGAGCGCAATCGGTCCAGCCGTTCCCGAGCTCTGGAAACGACCCCTGCACGTGCGCACGTGCAGCAGCACCCCAACCCTGGCACATGTATATGCAGTGCCTAGTGGGTGCCCACCTACATGCCAACTTTCAGCGCAATCGGCCAAGTAGTTACCGAGATATTGCAACAATTACAAAACTGACACCTCTTCGTTTTGCACGTGGCACGTGCATAAGGGGTCACCCACATGCATCGGGAATAGGCCAATACTTGGTAGAAGGAATGAAGCTACCCTACAAAAATTACCGCGTGTAAATCGGTCAAGTGGTTGCTGAGATATAAGCCTCGCAAAAGCGTGACCACGGCCGGCGGCCGGCCGGCCGCTCATACTCAGAAATTTCCGTTAATTTAAGGAAAGACTACGCTCGCTTCGCTCGCTCCGTAAATACAGGCTTACAGTTTAAGGCTCGACATTGTGTTGTCTACGATTAGACAGCTGATAACTCATTCCCGTACGTCGTAACTCTATAATGACCTTTGCTTATTGTCACATGTGCGCCGCATTCGCGATTGTTGCCGACGCCTGTTTGCAGGTCAGCCCACTACAGTTGTTATACATATCGAAAAACCGATAAACTTTTAGGCGAAAAAGGCACTATTCCAGGCCCATTTTTGATTTTTTTGCGATATTAGGTAAAAACAGAAGCTTCTTATCACAGGAAAAATAAAATGGGAAATCTTTCAAAGGTGGCACACTACCTTTAAATGGTCAACGTCCTAATCGGTTTCTGTGCTTGACAGTCTGCGTGCGAGAAAAGGGCGGGACTAGGGAATGACCGCAGCGAGCTGCTTCGTAAGATGGGCACGCGTTTATCACTCAGATGCGGATTGCATGAACCTGTATCTTGCCAATGCCTGGACAGGTTTCTATAGTGAGCTTTAACGTAAGAGGTAACGGGGAAGAAGGGTCAGATGCAGCAGCTTGTCTCGCAAATGGAGGGTGCACTGGCTGATGTGTATAGTTGGTTTTGTCAAAATGGGATGAGTCTGAATGCTAAAAAGACACAGATGCTCGTGATGGGAACACAGGCGATGCTTCGTGGGCTGCCGCCGGTCACGCTCAGTTTCTGTGGGACGGTAGTGCCTGATGCCAAGGTAGTCAAGAACCTCGGAGTGTCAATCGATCGCCATCTTACGTTCGAGTCGCATATTGATGACATGTCACGCAAATGCACCGGAATTCTAATCGCCCTGAACCACGCACGCCATGTGATACCTAGGACTGCACTAAAATGTATCGTTCAAGCACTTGTTCTATCGATTGTGCGCTACTGTATGTCAGTGTACGGCTCCTGTACGGATACGCAGCTCCACCGTGTGCAGAAGATTGTGAACTTTTGCACACGGGTCGTGACCGGTAAAAGGAAGAACGACCATGTGTCCGGAGCTATACGGCAGCTGGGGTGGTTCACAGCTAAACAGCTGGCATCGTACCACGCAGTATATGCCGTCGAGCGTGTGATTGTGTCCGGTCAGCCCGAGTATTTAAGACAGACCATCGGACCCAGAGCCTGCCAGCGGCACCAGCACCAAACGAGACGAGCCGATTCGTTCACCCTCCCCGCTATTCGCACAGAGTCTGGGAGACGACGTCTTTGTTACCGAGGTGTGTCGCTGATGAATGACATGCGCATAGAGCCCGGCATGCCGGCATTTAAGGCTATGTTGAGGCGGGCTACTATGTCGCTATAGGCTGCTGAATGTAGCACAGATGTGTCCGAGTCGCTGATGGTCAGTTTCGATGTGTTTGTATAATTGTGGTCATGGATATGTGATTGATGTGATTGTGTGCGTGTGTCATACTTTCCATTTTGTTTTACCGTATGACGTGACTGAGCGAAAAGCCACCGCTTTGTGTGGACCTCATTCGAATACATCTGGAGTCTGGAGTCTGGAGAGGACTGCGGGATAACAAAAAGAAGCGGGCTGTATTCCGACACATGCACGTAAAGTACCCAGATTATATAATTGTTTTGCAAGAAACTCACTCAACAGAAGGCGTAGAAAAAAGATGGACAGCAGAATGGGGCGGGGATAGGCGGGGATGTATTTTTTTCTCATGGTTCAGGTAACGCCCGCGGTACCTGTATAATGACTCCAAGGCAATATAAAGGGGAACTATTAGGATATCGACGAGACCAGGGCCTCGTTTCATAAAAGGAATTACTTACGGCGTTCCGTCAATTATGCCAGATTTGGCGTATTTGATGCCAATTCCGTTTCACAAAGCCGGAGACCGGAGTAGTTCACGCCATCGAAATTACGGAGCTTCATTTACGGCAAATGCTCGATTCCGGATTCCTGTATGTTTGATGCAGTCTTGCAATGCAATCCAGCCCTGATCCAGCCATCCAAGAAACTTTGCGCGAGACGTTTTCTTGGATGGTTTTCTTGGATAGCTTGATTTCATCGAGGGCTTCTGTTTTAAAGAAAATTTGTAAGCTTTGCTGCACTGTTCAGTAATTAGAACTGCCAGTATTTCAGTACCTAACGTGTAGTTAATGTTACTGTATTTTATTTATGCATATTTCGGCCTTTTTAAGCAGATAACGAGCGATATTAAGAAACATACAGGAAATAATATCTAGGACTCTACCGCGACGAAATATTTCTATCTCGAGTTTTCAAAGAATTTCATGCACTCGGCCAAGGCCTCGTGCATGAAATCCTTTGAAAACTCTCGATAGAAATATTTCGTTTTCGCGGTATCGTCCAAGAATGTATACCAATTGATGCCATTTGGGTTTCATAAAACGGCGTAATTAACACCAAATATTTTATCAAGTTCTTGATATCAGTGGTGTAAACTACGCACGAAAATGTTACGTGAATTTGAATTAATGTGAAGATTCGAAGCTAATTTTTGATATATTTTATAATGTTGAGCCCGGTGAGGAAGAAAGAACAACCAAAATGAGACAAAGAAACTGTAGATCTTCTGTACCAGTCGCTTTTTGCTGGCCACTATCGGAATTTTATTTATTCGCCGCGCCGCGCCACTTACGTAGTTAAGCACTTCTGCTTAGCTGGCTTTCTGCTGTTTTCAATATATTGATTTGATAAAGGATGGTCATCAATATCAATATTTTTTTCATAAATAATTTTTTTTTTAGATTTAAATTCAACATAATTGCTTTATAATTTCTCGTAAAAAATCAGTGTTGACATGAAATTGTAATTTGTAGGACGCTTGATAAATTTACCGTCCTATTTCCATCGTTCCTGTCATGGCCAAGATTGTCGAGCGTGTGGTGCAGCGGCAGCTGTTTGCCTACATGTCCGACAATCACCTCCTCTCCACTTCCCAACACGGCTTCCGTCCCAATCATTCCACCGAGACCGCCCTTCTCACTGTCACTAACCGCATCCTTCACAACATGGACCGCAGTCAGCTGTCACTCCTATGCCTTTTGGACCTCAGTAAGTGTTTTGACGTTATACCCCATCCTCTGCTCCTTACCAAACTTCAGCAGTACAACATTGATCCTACCTGGTTTTCCGCCTATCTCTCCGGCCATACTCAATCCGTCTCCATCGCTACCTCCTCCGGTGACAGGGTGGTCTCATCTCCCCTTCCTAACACCATGGGAGTCTTCCAAGGCTCATCCTTAGGTCCTCTCCTGTTCACCATCCTCTCCAACGACCTCAGCCTTCACGCGCCGGACGCTCATGTGACCCAGTACGCTGACGATACCCAAATCCTGATATCCGACTCCAAACGCAACCTTCCTTCCCTTATCCATCGCATGGAAACCACTCTCCAAGCCCTGTCATCATGGTTCCATGCCCATGGACTCAAGCTAAATGCATCCAAAACCGAAATCCTACTCCTTGGCACTCGTCAGAACACCCGCGGCCTATCCCCTGTCAGCGTACGGGTCGGTGGGGAGACCGTTCAGGAGAGCCCGTCCGTTAAAAACCTTGGCGTGCTTTTCGACCGTCACCTGACTTGGGACGACCACGTCAGTGCTGTTGTCCGTCAGTGTGTTGGCCTCCTGATCGGTCTCCGCCACCTGAGGCATCTCCTCCCGCGGCATGTGATGCGCACGGTGGTTGACGGCCTGGTCCTCTCGCGCGTGAGGTACTGTATTGCGATTTATGGCTGTGGCACTTCCAAGAATGACGCTAGACTGATGAGCGTGGTTAACTTCGCCACCAGAGTCGTCACTGGCCTGCGGAAGTATGACCATGTGTCTCGCGCGCGGGAGGAGCTTGGTTTTATCTCCCCTCGACTGATGTGTGACGTGTCCACCATGACTGTGGCTCAGAAGGCGATTGTGTGCGGGGAGCCCACGGACATCTCATCCCAGTTTGTGACATTTGTGGACTCACGTCAGCGCTGTGATCGTGGTACCCGGCAGGACCGGCGGCTGCGGCCTCCACTCATGCGTACAGCCGCCGGCCAGCGGTCTTTTACCTACCGTGCCGCATCACTCCTGAACGAACTGCCTGCGAGCACATTGGAGCTGAACCCGGCACGCTTTAAGCGAGCAGTCAAGTCGGTGGTGTGCAATAGGGGTGGGGAGGGTGGACGGGGTTAGCATTTTCTGACGTATGAGTGTTGTTTGACTGTGTGCCTGTTTTTACCCCTCAACCATATTTCCCGTTGATCGTTTTATCTTTTGACTTGTGACACAGAATAGCCACAATGAGTGATGTGGAGTTGTCAGCAATTGTCAATACAATGTCAATACAATTACGGTAACTACGCAAATGTGCTTAGTTACGGAGGTGTAAACAATTCCAGTTGTGGCTTTGTGAAACGGCTTCATTTGCGCTCCGTAGTTTGAAAGGGTGTGAATTACGGAAAGGTGTAAGTTACGGCAGAGCTTTATGAAACGAGGCCCAGGAGCGCAGAACAGTTTCGGTTCAGTTAACCCTCGCCCCGTTGGGGGGGGGCATTTTGGCCCCCCCTGTGGTTTTTCCTAAATAGCAAGAAAACGGCGGCGCGCAGCGCCGCCAAATTTTCAGTTCCTTCCCGGGCATCAATTTGACACCTTCACACCAAATTTCAAGTCTTAGGTCACCTTAGGTCAGGAGTTATTGAGGTCAAACTGAGGTCATGTTCGAGCAAAAATGAGCAAAAAACATGCAATCTTGAAACGCTCACCAAACCTACAGTTATCAAGCAATTTCAAAGTTCTTTATATGGTCTAGTAGACAAAAAAACGGCTACAAAACTGCTATCTCGGATTTTCAAAATTTTGGGTTTTTGACCATAAAAAAATCAAGAAATTGATTTTTTTTCAGAAAAACTAAAAAATCCAAAATTTTTTTCCGAATTTCGAAAAAACCGGAAAATATGTGATAGTCCCTGTGCTCTTCTATATACATACCAAATTTTAGATCGATATCTCGTTTTTTGGCCAAGTTATAGCGAAAAAACTGTTCAAAAATGATGACGTCAAATTTTTGAACTTAATTTTTTAGCGATTCTAGACCACGTACGGCAAAACAAAGACCACCATTGAACTCCCCGTGACGAGCTGCATTGATTCGATACCCATTTTATGCAAAAATATTAACTTTGAAATTTGACCTAATTTGACCTGACCTTGACCTGACCTTGACCTGACCTTGACCAAAACGTGACCTAAGCTGGCCCCAAAGGCTGCCTGACCCACATAATCGCATTCGTCATGTAAAATGGACCATAAAACATGTATCACACGACACTTTCATATTGTGACCCCCCGTGACCTGACCTCTGTGACCTGACCTGGTATCAGTGACCTCAAATAGCAAAATATGTGTTTGAAGAACATTTCCCCATCAATGATTTTCAATGAAATGCATTTTACTCGATTTTACAACGCATTTCTTGAAATGCCTGTAAACGGTGAAAATTGGACCTTTGACCTGACCTGTGACGTCATCGGTTTGACCTAGGTCAATAAAATTGGGTCACAAGGTAGTTCCCTGATAGGGCTATCCAACACTGTTTGCCGCTTGTCGCTAGGTTGCGTGGTTCTCGAGATCTTAGGGGGGGGGGGCAAAATGCCCCCCCCCCAACGGGGCGCGTTGCTCGGCAGAGCCCAACGGGGCGCGGGTTAAACATTAATAACGCAACAATGGCAGTTGTCGGAGTATACGCGCCGACGTAAGGACATTGCCAAGTAAACTTTTTATAAAGAACTAGGCAAGCACATACGATCCCTACAGATAACGCACCCGCTTATTGTTTGCGGAGATTTAATCATACATTTATCAATGCCTGATTCCAGTCAAAAAAAATTCACTCAGGCATCTACCACCGCTCAGGCTGTGAGTGAACTAATGCGAGAATTTGATCTGAAAGATGTCTGGCGCGAAGCGAACCCAAATTTGTGTCGATATACGTGGAGGAAGTGTCATCCATTGCAACAATCCAGAATATATTACTTCCTTGTAAGCAGCGTGTTTATAGATGCTCATCATGTGGAAAAAAATTGACATTGAACCCGGCCCAAGAAGCGATCGCAGTATCATAACGTTCTCAGTAAACGTATTTGGGGACAAGCGGGGACCAGGTGTATGGAGATTGAACCTCAGCTTACTCGAGTGCGCTGATGTGGTTAATGAAATTAAAGAGGAAATACATACCTAGGGCAAAACAAAGGCAGAGCCAATACCATGGGGCTAGCGAACTAGGCCTGTTGATAGAAATGCTGCTGTCAAATGCAAGAGTAATATGTATTAAGGCGAGTAAGCGGAAGGCGCGAGAAAGGCGAAAACGCGAAAAAGAGTTAGAAGCCAATGTAAAAGAACTGGAAAACTCACTATAGTTCGTTTTTTTTTTAAAGGACGCTGGCCCAAAGTTCAATATCGAAGCTCTCACGTGAGTTTTGGCAGCTTCAGTGTCTGGCGAAGACTGAAGAGTTTCTTACCGAAAAAAATAACCGATTTCAAATTGTGCACGGTAAGTAGCTGGAATTATTTCTGAAAAATGAACATATTATGATGACGTCACTGGTGGCAGCAGGCACCCAAATGTCCGTGCATTGGGACAAGTGTCAACGAATTTGGGTGAAACTTCTTAAAAATGAACACATTATGATGACGTCACTGGTGGCAGCAGGCACCCAAATGTCCGTGCAATGGGACATTGGGACAAGTGTCAACGAATTTGGGTGACACTTAGTTTTTCACTGTTGCCGAGCTTATAATCGAGTAAGCAGTTCCGTACATGATAGTTATAAGTTACATTGCAATACATGTTCGACAGTATGACGTCACCACTGTTTTCATATACAGGGTGTCCCGAAATTGATGCGCGGTTGGTGCCGCATGTTATGTTGTCCCTCCCGAGTGCTGAACAACTGCAATTTTACCGGCTATGGCACCACGGACATCTTGCTGGTCACACGATCACGTGAACCAAGCGGCTAACCCGACCGCGGCCGGTGGTGGGCGCGGGAGGCCACTCTTGTCCAGACAGGCAACGTGGAGAAACCGCATATTACCAAAAGTGAAAAGGCACAAACTACCGATCCGCTACCGCGCGGTGGGGATGATCAAGGACGGTGTGACCCAGGTTCCGGATGCCAGAGAATTGGACGTCAACTCTGCGACAATTAAACTTTGGATGGACTGCAAACGATTTTTTTTATTTTTAATAAATTTAGTCCGAATGGTTGAATGGGTGGATTTGAGGAATCAGAGCCCGCACTAAGCATAGCTTGTTGTGCTGACCCTGACCCCACCACCCGATCGCGCAATTCCAGCTGTATGGCAGAATTTTGTCCGAACGTTTAACGTGCCCTCACGACTGGACACGGCCCTCTCCGCTCACTCACGTTACCTGGCTACTGTGCGGCCCCTGCCACAGACACGCACGCCATTACACGTAGGAGCTAAATGTGGCCGCCCGCACCGGGGCTTGAACCGGGCTCTCACTACCGGCTAAGCGTCGAATTCCGGCGCTTTAATCCACTCGGCCACGGAGGGGACATCGGGAGAGATCACTCAGGTCAGGAACGATCAGGAGAGACACTCAAGAACAGCACAGTTCGAGGGCGGAAGACTGCCTTGAGCAGAGTGGCGAAAATCGTGATTGCAAAGTCGACCTTTAAAAAGCACCATTCAACATCGCTGACAAGAAAACTGAATGAGATGCATGTCCCAGCATCCAAATCGACCTCACCGTATTGAAGACTATCTTGAAGCTGAAGCTGCTCAGCTTCAGGATGCAGACTTGGCCTACCGTGTCAGAAGTGCAGGCAGCTGGATTTCGCCAAGACCACACAAAAACTGGACCATTCAGGACTGGAGAGCGTCCTTTCAGTGACAAGGTGCCTTTGGGTCTTAAGCCCCTTACGCCAGAACGATCGAAATGTGGGCAACGGCAGCTCTGAGGAGTCCGCTGTCGAGACCGTGAAACGCTGAAGAATCTCATTTGGAGCATGATGAGTACAGAGGCGCTCTGGCCTCTGAGCTTTACGAGGTGCCTCGGGGACAGACCGTGACTGCGTATTATTATGTCAACGAGGTGCTGGAGAAGACTGATGCCACCAAAGAGGTGAGGGAAAAGGTAAATGGTCAAAAACCAGACTCAAACTTTTGTCCGACATGCCCAGGGCCATTTTCCAGCAAAGAAAGGGCTCCAGCTTATACGCCAGG
>NW_024884004.1:0-30621 GCF_019059575.1 Amphibalanus amphitrite | reverse complement strand
GAGAGAGAGAGAGAGAGAGAGAGGAGAGAGAGAGAGAGAAGGAGAATGGAGTGTATTTGAAAATGATGGAGAATGGTCCATTTGTGGACTGTTATCACTTATCGTTGTCAGGTGTCCATTTGTCTTTTATGTATGTAGGTACTTCAGAAAAGAAGTCATCGGATCTAAAAAGCATTGATATACCAGCAAACCTTGTTTTTTTTGTGGCGAGACAAAGCGTATACGCAGCAGTGTATTTTGTAAAGCTTCAAGAAAAATGGTTTGAAATGTTTTTGTTTCCCTATTTGTTTTTCATGTTTTTCGTTAGTTTGAATGAAAATCATACGGACAGTTTATCAACAATTACAATCTCTTTTTCAGCTGTTCTCTTTCCTGCCTAATTTATATTTTTAGGAGCTGAAAATCACCACAATTGTTAATTTGGTCATTCCGTCGGATCCGGGTGGGCTCAACTCAAACTTGGAAGCAACTTCCAACGCCGAGTTTGTGGCCAATCAGCCTGGAATTAGTCGCACGCCAGACGCATAATTTATACACGAACTTCTATTTATTGGCAATATAAATCAATAGAATGGCCATGGCGAGGTAATTAAACTGTCCTAATTTGTGTATGCATTCTTGCACAGCTCCATAATAATCCAATGAATAAAGATGAGATTGAGTGGACAATTTGGAGACACTGTAGGACTAGATAATGTTCATGAATGTAGGCTGCCAAAATCCATGCCTGCCTGGTCGAATCGACATGAGCTGATCAATTGCAGGACAGCGACAGAGATAAAGACCCCAAGGCAACGCAAGAGCGCTGCCGGCATCTAGTTGTATTATCCGCGATCCTAGTGATGGCTCAATATGTCCCAAATTAATTAAATGTTATCCATGCAGGAATTCTCAGGAAGATAAAAAGGCTGTAAAAGTCCCGTTACAGTTTGGTATTTATGAAAGTTTGATCCTGATTTCATGTTTTCGGAAAATGGCACAGAGCTACCTCGCTAAAATAATTATCAGGCACTGGCATCCTCAGTGTATCTTCAATGTAGACTAGAGCTTCTGGCGTGTCTCTGTGTTGAACTTTGAGTCACATCTGCATTCAAATCTAACTAAGTTGAGCTGAGCGGTGTTGGCGGACTGTGTGTGTATATGATGTTCTCGATGTGTGTCGCTTCTGGCATCATCGATTGCGACGTAGGACGGTAGCTGGCCGACTTCTGAATGTCACCCCATCATCCATTACTAATGTGACTCGAATTGAACTCTGAGATGCCGCGACAGGACAATATCGTCGGCGCTGAGATATCCAGAATATGAAACAGAAGCCGGCACTGGCATTATGTAGCTTTAGAGGATTTGAAGAACGACGTGAACGTTTCCGGATGACTTTAGCCATGGATAAGTGTGTGCTTTCACCAAGGCATGCGTATTGTGTAATAATTTCACAAATGTCAGTTAAAAATGAGCTACTTTCAACCGCACGAATTTGCTACAGAGCACATTCCTACATACCACTTCGACCTTTAACGACTTCATTGACTAGAATGCCCTTTTAAAAGTCATTTGGAACGAGTCAATGCTGCTGCGGGAGGCAGCAATGACCTTCTTGACGACACCACCGGCTAAAGGTCATAGGAATTACTAGTCCAATGAGCTGGGATGCCGTAAAGCCTACAGGACAATCGGCAGGGGACTGCTTAGGAAGCTTTCACCGTGTAGGTTTTCGTGGTGACAGCCTGGTGGTCAGCAGTGCTCTTTTTACGTTTTCTTTTATACCAGATTGAAAGCAATGAACATATTGAGTCTCCGACAGAAGAGGAACGATTCAGTGCAAACGTTCCAAGTAACCACTATTACTGTTCATTTCGCGTTGGAACATATAATGTCTATAATCAGTTTTCTGGAAATGGAGCATAATCATGGAAGCCAGTCACCGTTTTTTCCTAATGCATAAATGACGACTCAGGTGTCGTAGACAATTGCAGGCCTTTATCGGTCTAAAATGTGCGCGGCCAGCGGGCAAGTTGAGCGTTTGTGGTGGTGTGAAAAGGGACTTTATTGTCCTTACATCAATCGAAGTAGGGGTTTTTTCTGGTGAGGTGACAAATTCCTCCAAACAAACACAACAATACAAGTACAATACATGCTAGATATAGCGGTAGAGCTCTGGGGTGGCGGAGGGCAGTCAAACACTGCGTCCGCCCCGCGCTGGCGTCTGCGGCACACTGGCCCTTTCTCCCCTGGTCCTTTGCGCGCTCGGGCCCTGCCGCGCGCAGCCGTCCCCACAAACGTTCAACTTGCCCGCTGGCCGCGCTTATTTTAGACCGATAAAGGCCTGCAATTGTCTACGACACTTGAGTCGTCATTTATCCGTCACAATTCGCGCCAGCAGAAAAATCACTGGATGTTGTGAAAAGGGACTTTTTACCGGTGAGTACCTACGGTTCGCCCACTGAGACACACGTACTATTGTTAACATGTTTTATGATTCTCATATCACATTCATGTCATAAAACGGGACCATCTGACATCTCACATAATCTCATTTGTTAGGCTAATCGCACTCGGCACTTTAAAGAGAGGGAGAGGAACGCTGCAGAGTGCCCAGCTTTCAGCAGCTGCCTTGGAAGTCAGGCAGAGTGCACTGGTGTATGCAGTGGCTTCATAGTCAGTTGGAGCCTTCTTGGTAATCTGCGACTGAACCGAACCATCCCCAGGCAGGTCAAGATCAAACAGTCCGATTCAAGATGCATAAACTGGCATCGCACTGATGTGGGCCAGAGAGACACAAAGTTAGCGGACATATATAGCGGACATAGAGCCTTGATCATAACTCAAATGAATATTGTCAATATTTGAACTCGACGTGGTGGCTGTGGAATGTGCCGAATAAGCTAAACCTTTTCTTCATGGTTGTCTGAGCACAACGTAGAAACCACCAATGTCATTTTCAAGCGGCCTGTCTCTTCCGACACAAGCAATGTAACTGCTGACAGCCTATTCCAACCAGCATGGTGAGGCCGAAAACGCCGTCAATAATTCATCATTTAAGTGTGATCACCGCACCACATGGTCCAATTACCTATTCGTAATGGATAAACACGAGGTTTATCGGCTAATCATTTTGGAAGACATTTATTCCGATGTCAATAAGCGTGACCACCTGGGTCGTGTTAGTTCCAGGTAGGTGTCGTATAGGGACGTGTTTCGGCGCTGTAAAGACACGTCCCGCAATAATTTGCATGGCTGCTTCATCCAACACTCACTCATGCCGCGGCCGACAGGCGGAACGTCCATGGTGGCCCGGAATTGAACGTGCCGAACAATACAGGAACCAAGGGCGATGAGACTGTCAGCGCACACAATGTGGGCAAGTCCGGCGTCACATTACGGCGTCGTCACTCATCAGATGCTGAGGCCGGCGTGCGGCGCTGCCCGGCCGCTCAGAAGGCGCGTCATTGTCATCGGACACATAACTAACTGCGAACGGCGCGCAGTGTGCTGGATATTCGACCGAGGATGGCCGCGTGGTCACAGTCGCCGCGAGTTATACCTTCCGGCCCGGCTGAGTCAGCGGGGGCGCAACTGGAGGGGACATACTTCTCAAGAGAGTCAGGGCTTGAGAGCCAGATGGATGACACTGAGCAAAAGGCTTCTCATTGCGATAACCTCATCTCTTTTTCCGTTTTCTGATGCACATTTCGAACAGTTTATCTTCAGACTAGTTCGCTGGGTTCAGACACAGCGCCCATGCTTTATCTCGCTTCTCAGCACTGCGGCAGGCCGACTCCGAAAAGCTGCATTGATGGATGGCGGTCATGCTCGGGGCCATGTCTCTTGCCTAGGAACGGCTCGTGTCAGATGGCTGGGAGCGGCGGTGGAGGCCGGCCCGGGGGGCCAGTGGATTCTCCACCTGCCGCCGCCAGTCTGCCGGCTCCATGTTAGATAGCGACTCAACTGCGGCCCAACAGCGCACGTCGGCCCGCCCGCCGCCGCTCCGGGCCCGCTCGGACCGAGCGCTCCCTGTAAGCGGGTTAGTCGTCGCGTGTAGACACGACTCGCTCCGAAATATGCAAATGCACTCCTAAACGGATTGCTGACGTAAACGAGGGCCGAGAGGCCGTCAGAGGCCCTCGCCGGTCCCCAGCTGGGGGTGTTGAGCCGTGCTCGGAGCCACTTAGTACCGGTCGGTGACGCCAGAGCGGCTCGGAAAAGTAGGGGCGGCTCCTCATGGGAAGAGCGGTGGTTGTGAAGCAGAGGGGGCGGTCTGGAGGGGATGGACAGCGGCGGGCACCGCTCCCTCATCCGGGCAGCGGGCGGTGTCGGCTGTGATGTCGCCAGCCTCGAGCCGACGGACGGACGGTGTGCAGCCGCCGCGCTGACGACCGCCACTCGGGCGGCGGCGAGTGGCAAACGCTGTTGGCCGCCTCCCTTCTGTTCTCTCTCCACTGCAGAGCCCAATCGGCTAATGCAGGGCTCCTCTCGGCGGCCGGAGAGTCTCACTGTACGCACAAAATGCCGCACAAACCCACCGGCACACAAACACCCCCTAAAAACGCACTACTCCGGAAACAAATTGGGCTCCCTTGGAGAGATGGTCGGACAATATCGGCCAGATTTCCCTCTACTCGCGAGGTTTTAGCTACAGTTCAGTTTCAGTTACGGTCCAGCTATATTGATCTTACTGAAACTTGTTACTATACGAATTGAATGACGGTTTCTAGTTTTTTTTTCTGTGATTAAAAATATAAATTTCAAACGCACTAAATCACTCCATTTCACGTTCCCGCTTGGCATGTTGCAAAATTTCATCGAATATATCCTAGATGTCTTGGGATGAAACTGACTCATTTTGATGTAGCATCATCTGGAGTACATCTGTATGAGCCAGTATATAACACAGTCCATGTCGTAAGATCCTCCCTGTGACATTGCGGAGAGTTTGATGGTAGCGAGCTGTTCATTGGCTGAACTGCCACCAATCCGAAGCCGCCTCTGTAAATGTGTGGGGTCGTATTGGACACACACAGTCTACAGCCCTGCGGAGGCCCCTCGTAAAGAGACTGGCCGGTGGCGCCAGACAGCCGCGAAGTCGTAACGACGTGAACATGATCTCATGAACGGCACTACGGCCGAAGGGCATTTTGCACTTACTGTGTGCAATTTGACGATGGGATAGAATGCATTCATCTTATCATTATGAAGTCCGTTCTTCCACCCACAGTTCAGCAACAATATATGTGCATGACAAAACCTTCATTAAAATCACTGTTGACACAACAGTGACCAATGACCACACTTACTTTGCCATCCATCGGTCGATTAGTTAGCAGATGCATATCGGAAAAGAAACATTTTGACGTTAAGAGTTCTGTTTTTATCATCTGCATCTGACATCTGTCTCCTTGAGGACAAAAACACCACATCTGACCGAATCAGGCTGGCATTTCGGGCTCGTTTTGTATGCCTGGAAAAAGGTCCGATGGTGGATGAACGCCTCGTTGTGATGCTGCCCAGTCGTGATATATGCGTTCTCTTCGTTGGTGGAATACATGATAGCATTTTGGTTTGGTCGCCTCAGCACGTCGCGGGCCACCGAGCGCGATGGCATAAGCATGCATTTGCACATCATGTGTGAAATAATAGATGATGTTCGGTTCGCAAACAATTTGGTGCCTTGTTTAGGGCAATGACAGACATTTCTAGTTAAAACAACTCGTATTTATTATGTGTTGAGAATATTTGCATTTTGCAGATACATTGCAAATATGATAACATCATGACATTTTTCTTGTATGAGAGAACGGCAAGCGATGAGTAACATTTCTTTTCAAGCTGAGCCTTCATCGGTTCATATTGCTGCAGCGTAAGTACCATCATGGTTTTGGTGTAGGGATGGTGTAGGTATACAAGCACTACAATATTCTGTATTTATGTATTACTGACTGAGCTTTGCAAATTTGCAGCGCTTTATGATAAATTCGATGCTCTTTCCTATAATTATTGTTCTGGCCGTCAAAAATAAAATTGCCAGGGAACTCAGATTTGTTTTTCAATTGAAAAACACAATTCTAACGAATAGTGTTTTAACTATTGACAACAAACCTGCGGTTAATTTAAACGTATTTAGCTAAGACATTTTTATCTGACGTTCAGCCAATGAAGCGCTCGAGTAACTGTTTTGCAGTAAGATGCTGATTGAAGACGCTTCATGCAATCAGTCTGGCTGGCAAACTTATAGTCATTTATAACTAATGGAGCAGGAGCCTAAATCAAAGTGCCATTGGCAAAACATGATGGCCCGCTGGACCCATTGACCCAGCTCAGCATCAACAGGCGGCTGTGGTCGGTCTGTCCTCGTCTCTCGGTCCGGCCGGCCGATCTGGGCTGACCACCCGGGGCCGACCCGGCTGACCACCCGGGCCGACGCGGCTGACCGCCACTGGGAACGCTGCAGCTGCGCGGTCCGGTCGTGGTCGCTCCCTGCACCGTGCTGCCGGGTCCCGTCCGACCCAGACGTGTCGACCGGGCGCCGAGACCGCAGAACGACAAACGACGCGTCCTCAGCCGTTCCACTGTGCCATTCAGCGGACTCCGCGCCGCACACATCAGATTTCACACCGAGCTGACGGACCGTGGGAACTTTTTATATCACTGCAGCGGTGACATTTGGCGGCGTGTGCAGGCTGTAGCTCCGATTGTTCACTCTCACGTCCAGTTGCAATGTGTTCTGAAACTCTTCCCTCTGCCTCTCTTTCCCCCCCTCTCTCTCTCTCTCTCTCTCTCTCTCTCTCTCTCTCTCTCTCTCTCTCTCTCTCTCTCTCTCGTTTCTCCCTCCCTTCTTCTCTAGCTCTTTATCCTTCTTCCTCTTCTCTCGTATAATTGAGCTTTTACCTATAAAAAGTCTTGTGAGCTTCGAAAGTAATAAGATTCTTATATTGTACTCAGTCAACAGAATCAAATCCATGCCATTTTTTGTTTTGTTTTTCATTTTCGCCATGCAGGCCGTCGTGTAATGTCACCCTGAATTTCATCTCAGACAAAATCATAACAGTTTATCATAGTTCTGACCTTTGGTATGACGTGATGTTCAAAATGTGTCCGCACCACCCGTTTGTATGTCACTGAATGGCTGCGGCATTCACACCAGCCATAAAGGCCGCTGATCGGGTAGCGTGCAGCACCGCTTTGTTGTCCCCGTATGGAGGCTGACGCTCGGCCCGCCGCCGTTTGCCACGGCCGTCCCAACTTCCATTAATCAGCTCGGCTATGACTGGAAGAAGACAAAGGCGCCAAACTTCCTTTATAGGTCGGATCACGGAGGATCTGATACAATATAGGCTGACGCCTTTGGTGGTATAGCCGGCTCACTGAGACCGGAGCGCGCCTCCTGAATTTCTGAGACCGCTGCGCTTCGAGGAGCGCGGTGGCTCAAGAGTGGCGGGCCGTCACTTTGGAGCGCGCCGCTGACCCGGCCTTGGCCGCGCTCGCTAGCCATCGGACCGCACACACATTAGGGCGTGCTGATCCGATTACGGGCGACAGGGATGGCGCAAAAAGGCCGCAGACGCCGGCCGAGCACAATGAGGCGTCTTGGCCGACCGGACGGTCCACGGACCGAGCGACCGACCGAGCGGCGGCGAAAAATTAATACCGGCCGGCACCGATGGCGGCTCACAGATCAATGTTGTCCGTCTCCGGCGAGCTGACGCGAGCTGAGTGGTCATGACCCTGTGTGCGGTGATTCCCCACATGTCAGGACGCAAGACCGTCGGCTGAGTGCGTCTCCCCAGACTCCAGTCGACTATAGAACGCAGCCCGCCCCTCCGCCCGGCGTGCGAGCTGTGAACGCTGTGTGGTGATATTTTAGTGGCAACTGTACGATGGAGCGCTTTTATGCGCCATGAAACTAATGTCCCTAACCCACTTATTGGAGACGATGCTCTGTGTTTGCTGGCTGAGTTCGTGCGGGCAGCGCGATGGCGATAGACAATCAGGCGACTCGAGAGATCTCACAGCTCGCGGCTTAGCTGCGTATGATGCCTGGGGGTTAGGCTGTGCCGCACGGCTTACTAGCCATCCGGTACAGCGGAGCAGTCAGGGATATATGTTCGATCGATGCTGTCTAGGGCGGACACATCTGGACAGAACAGGGGTATTCCCGCTGCTTTCTGACCACTCGAAGCTACTCCTGAGGCAGACTGATCCTATTTACTTTTTTATGATGCTTATTGCTTACCTAAGATGCACTGCACTTTTCTTTAGCGCACGGGTATGATGTGTTGCATGCTCTGTTGAACGTAATATTACATCCTTATCAAAGCATCAACAGAGTGTAAGAAACATTTCCAAGAAGACTCGTGTCTCAAGAGCAAAAATGAAACCAGAGTCATAAAACTCATGTATTGAGTTCACTTATTGAACTTCTCTATGCAGCGTTCTCGGCCGTGAAACTGCGAATGTAGAGAACGATCTTCAATAACACATTCTGAATGCGTCTCCAATGATGTTATTCTCGTGATTTGTTATTACGCCTGCTCTCCAGTCCTCGTGCACGACTACATCATTCACAGCCCGCATGAGTTCTATTGCACATGCCCCATCGGGGACATGCACTGCGTCACCCAGTCTGCCGCCGTCAGACACACACCACAAGCGACACCCAGCGGCGCAGCAAATCCTCGTCCACGCGTCGGCCCGGACACACCAGATCCATCGTGTCCGCGCCGGACAGACGGCGCAATTAATGACGGTGTTCGCCGCGGCACTCCCAGCGGACGCGGCTCTGTCGCCGCCGACGCCGTCCGAGCCATGCGTCGTCGGCGGAGAGCTCTCGGGAACCATGTGTCGTCGACAGCGACGGCAATCCGAACGGCTATCGGACGAGCTTCGAACGGCAATCGGACGAGCTTCCTTCGGCCGGTATCGCGGAATCAGTCGGCTCATCGGTGCGGTGCCGGCCGCCTGCAGTATGTCCGTCGGGAAATGATAAGGTCATGGGGCGCGGTATTGGCAGTTGGATGTGGTAGGAAAAGAATGGATTCACGGATTGAGAGGGCGGCTGGACGAATGATTTATCATTACAAATCCGAGGTTGGATGTGAAAAGGATGCGCTCAGATAATTGAATCAATTTTTTATTCTCTATCTTTTTCTATTTCGCCAATAGTGAATGTAAAAAGAAGTTAGGGTGCAAGTGACAGGCTATTCAGAAGAGAAAACCTTATCTTCAAGCAATATAGGGTTGCTGTGTTATAACACAAGTCATGACTTGATGACATCGCATCTCCGTGTGGCACCATGACTCCGTGTTTAGCACACTCTACACCGATCAAGTCTAAAAGCTAACTTGACTTATCTCTTAATAGTTTGGAAAGTAAGCATTCTTTGATTTTAGGTGTGTAGGGGAGAGTGGGGTAAGATGCCCAGGGTGGGAAAG
This sequence comes from Amphibalanus amphitrite, assembly GCF_019059575.1. Classification (NCBI taxonomy): domain Eukaryota; kingdom Metazoa; phylum Arthropoda; class Thecostraca; order Balanomorpha; family Balanidae; genus Amphibalanus; species Amphibalanus amphitrite. The sequence goes on along the minus strand of NW_024884004.1, from coordinate 21,192 downwards.
ACGCCCCACCCCCTCTAGCGGCGAAACAAAGAATCGAACCTGGAAATTAATGTTCTTAGCGTAAAGCGGAAGCCTGCCTTATTAACTGCACAAAAATTTGCGAAGCTCAGTTGGGCAACGGCTGGCTGGTGATTGCATGTTTTTTATTTGCTGCTTTCAAAAAATATTTTGATGTCAAAACATTGTAAATATCAAAGAAGGTAGATAATTTTTGCGTCCCTTGCTATAGTTGTGATACATTAACATGCGTGTACTGTGTCCCAAACAGTTTGTTTCAGGGTGTAGTTTTATGGCTAACAAATTGTACTGATTTAATGTTACTTCGGTACCTTGGGGTAAGATGCCCCCTGTCCTGATGGGGAAAGACGCCCCCCTAAATCCGTAGGCTGTCTTCAAGCAGCCCGTCAAATCATTTATTACATACTTGTGATGAGAGACAAAAGCCGATCTGGGACTATTGAGAGTCCAGTACGGTCGGGTGCTCCCCATGCCGGTCTCTCGGCCCACACAGCGACTTTTTGGGCGGCATCTGACTCTGAGAGCCCTCACGACGGCCTCTGTGGGCCCCATTATTGGCTCCAGGGCCCCTCACGACATCCTTTGAGGGCTCCCACGTTGGCTCCACGGGCCGCGCTGGCATCTGAGGTCCCCATGATGGGCTCGAGGGCCCTCAAGCATCATGAAGACCTATAAGGGCCCCATAGTGGTCTCCGAACGCCACCACGGAGGCTTGTTTGGCTGCGTTGGACTATGATGGCCCTAACGATGACCTCTGAAGCCCCTTACGACTACTTTTGAGGGCCCTTACGATGACGTTTGGTGTCTACTGCAGGCTCGAAGGGACTACTGATTCGTTCAGGCGATTCATATGCCCATTTATGTCACTTATAGTGCAGGGGGGCATCTTACCCAACGCCAGGGGGCGTCTTTCCCACCCTGTGGGGTAAGATGCCCCCTTTCACTTCTTCGGGAAAATGCTTAATAGCAAAAAAAGTTATCATATTTCAGGCACGAAAGTGTGATATTTTTGGAGAAAAATGATGTCGGCTTCCGTTGAAACTCCAAGTTTTTGCTTTCCGATCGTCATTTTCGAATAATATATGACATAGCAAAACCCTGGGCATCTTTCCCCACTCTCCCCTAATGTGCATATCTGAAAATGTGAGAGGATGGTTATGGGAGACCACGAAGAAAGGCAATGGCCTCCAATATGTAAACTTTGCGAGATGATGTTTACTTTTGGCGTACGAAAATCCTCAGGAGATATGTTAAAATGACTGGTACTTAACAATTATTTATGCTTTAGTTATGTCAAAATCTTCATTAGTAACAAATGTAGCTGCTGCATTGTAGCAGCTTCAAGAAAAAAATACATGTAAAACAATAAATATAAACACCCGGCTAAATTGTTTTGTACGGCTTTTCAGTGGACATTGAAGGAGTTCAGAATAACTGAAAATGTAAGGCATGTGAATTTAGCCCACCTTAGCTATCCTCTGGCATTTTCTGACCTTTACGGCGACGTCTCTATCGACCATATGTCGATCCTGTGAAGAGCAAACAGCGAGTGCTAGCACAGCTTGATCCGGTTTCGCCGCCGATCGGCAGGTGCCCTGAGTTCTCGTGATCGGACTCCCCTAATGGACTCGGTGAATGACTCTGTGAGATGCTGATTGACAAAACCCGCACAGTGACATACAGTCCTCTGAGACCTCAATGTTGCTGCGTAATGCTATAGAAGTCGCGTTTGTTTTTTCGAGGGTCTTGATAGCGTATAATAGTTCCACGTTTCAACGAAGTATTATCAACAGTGCACAACGATCTGGAGCGCCTCATTATACGCGCTCTGCTTAGCCAGTTCTATTTCTGTTTCTCCAACATTTCGCTGACCTTTCCGTATGCCCGATTCGGTGCTTAGTGTGAAATGATTCACCTTAACCCTATTCCTGGCGGGCTCCGCCGGGACAAGAAACTGGCGGGGGGGGGCCGATTCGGCCCCCCCCTTCAGATCTCAAAAACTACACATCGCAGCGACAAACGGTAAACGGCATCGGATACGCACGGTCAAGATCTACAATTTTTACTAAGGTCATTTTCAGGTCAGGTCAAAGATGACGTCACAGGGGTCGAAAAGTCAAAATGGCGGCGCTAGATATGGAGAGAGTTTTTCTCGAATAACTTTCGAATTAGTCAAGATAGGAACAAACTAAGGGCATCATCATGATCCTCTCGTCAATCCGCATCGAATGATATATATGTTGACCTCGAAAGGTCAAGGTCAAAGGTTGACCTCAGGTCACGTGACCTCGAGGTCATCATGTACATCATTCGATGCGTCTTGACGAGCTGAACACAATGAGACCATCCACGCGTCTGTATCTTGTTCCTGTACGGAGTTATTGGCCAAAAACCTTTGGTGACCTTTGATGACGTCACATGACCTCACAGCTGCCCAACAGCAAAACAGACCTCAAGGTAGTGAAGGTTGATCGTATATGAAGTCATGTATGTTATATGGGGCCATTCCGACCCGTTTTAGTGGTAAAAACAGGGAGTTGATTTTTCCCCCATTGACTTATAATGGGGAGGTCGCGAAACTGACCTGACCTTAGGTCACCGATATCAAAATTCCGAGATATATTGCACATACTGGTACCCTAACTAAAGCCTGAAGAGAAGAAATTGATCGGTCAAAAACTCTAGCTCTGGCGTGATTGCAAACTTTTCTGAGGTAGGGTCACCAAACCGCCTCTGGTGACCTGACCTGAGGTCAGATCAACTCAAAATTTTCAGACATGTTGCGTAGAAGCCTTTTAGGAAAAGTCAGAAAATTTGAGCTTCCTAGCTCAACGCGTTTGGGAGAAATAGCCAAAAAACCTCAGGGGGGCTCCTGAGGCCCCCCGCCAGGAATATTAACCGCCCCCGTGCAAGAACAAAACTGGCATTAGTTCAGCGAAAAATGTGAACACTACTATTCCACTTACATAATGTACCTAAAATGCGCATGGGTTATGCAGGAAATGGTTATTTCATTTATGGAACAGCTGCAGATAACTGCTTATTAGTAAGTGTTGCCGACAAACTAGGCGAATGTCGCGCCGCCGATGCCGAGCCGAGCCGCCGCCGCGCCGCCCCTCACCCCACCCGCCGGTCCCGACGCCGAGCCGGGCCGCCGCCCGCCCAGCGGCCACCTGTCGCCGCGCATGGCTTTTTCTGAGACATAAGCAATGGGCCATATCGACGCCGCGAACGGTGGACTGGCGTCCCCCTGTGATCCTGCGACCCGGCTGACCTGTGACCTGTTCCGAATGGGGCCGGCGGGGCCCTGGGCCTGGGAACTAGAAGGGTGTGTGAGGGGACGCGGCGTGCCGGCCGCCTTTTTTGTGCTCTGTGTCACGACCCCTGTATCGAGTGACATTTTTGGCCACGTATTTGAACCGATACCGGGCTCTGCTCGGTCTCACTTCACTGTTAGTCGCCGACGAGCTCACTTCGCTCTCAAACGTGGACGGCGGCGCTCTGCTGCCGCTCACGTCTAATTTTCTAACTACTGTGTCTGTGCTGTACTGCTGCCATCTCGCCGTCTTCGGTTAATAACGAACTCTTTCTTCTATTTAGAAGACTGCGTTTAAGTGGTGGTGGTGTGAGTGAAACCGAAGTGGCGAGTGGAGGAAAGGAGAGCGGCGCGCAGCTCACAGTTTTCACGGTGGCCGGGTCTACTCACTATTCCTATCAATCCTCTGTCATCCTACATAATATGCATGCCGCAAGGTGTGCTCCTTATGCGCTCTGAGATGGGCGCTGTTGAACGACCCAACATGCATGCCGCGAGGTGTGCACCTTATGCGCTCTGAGACGGGCGCTGTTGAACGACCCAACATGCATGCCGCGGGGTGTGCTCCTTATGCGCTCTGAGACGGGCGCTGTTGAACGACCCAACATGCATGCCGCGAGGTGTGCTCCTTGTGCGCTCTGAGACGGGCGCTGTTGAACCTTGATCCGTAAATTATTCATCTGTGTTTATTTATTTACTGATTTGATACTTCCCTTCTTCATTATTCGTTCACTGCCTCTATTAACCCGCGCCCTGGTGGGGGGGGGGCTATTTTTTGCCCCCCCTCCAGACTTTTCGATATATCTCCAGAACCGCTGCGCCGATCGTCACCAAACTTTCAGTATCCTCCCGGACATCAATTTTACACATTGTGACCAAAAATTTTTCCAAAGGCTATGATAGGTTGGCCGGAAATGACGTCAGAGTGACGTCATGTTCTGCCGTTTTCGACCCAAAAAAGGGTTTCGCGGGAAGAGCTGTCAGGCCTATAGCTTTGCAAATACAGAAAAACGATAAAGACATAAAAGCTGTAAAATTGACAGGGCTACAAAACAGCTATCTCGGATTTTTGAAATTTTTGGATTTTGACCCCCCAAAATCAAAAAAATAGATTTTTTGAATATAATAGCCGAAAAATCCAAAAAGTTTTTGGAATTTCGCAAAAACCGGAATATATGTGATAGTCCTTACCGCCTTCTATCCACATACCAAATTTGAGATTGATACCTCTTTTTTTTGGCGAAGTTATAGCGAAAAAAACGATTCAAAATTGATGACGTCAAATTTTCAAACTCAATTTTTAGCAATTCTAGACCTCGTAGCGCAAAACAAAGACCACCATTAGACTCCCCGTGACGAGCTGCATCGAATCAATACCCATTTTATGCAAAACCATCAACTTTAAAATTTGACCTTTTTTGACCTGACCTTGACCTGACCTTCACCAGAAAGTGACCTAAGCCGTACCTGATAGTCTTATAACCAACACCATTGAGTTGGAAATGAAAAATTGGCCATAAAACATGCATCGCACAACCTTAGTACCTAAAGTTAGGTTCATGTGAACCTGTGACCCTTGGTGACCTGACCTGTGACCTGACCTGGTAATGTCAGTGACCTCTTATAACAACATATGTACTAGGCAACTGACGCCATATCGCTGATTCTCGACAAAATGCGTTTTCTTCGGTGTTATAGCGCATTCCCTAGATGACCCATGAACGGTGAAACATTTCATCTTTGACCTGACCTGTGACGTCATCGGTGACCCCGAGGTCAATGAAATTTGGTTTTCCCCGACAAATTTGACAGGCCTTTCGAACGCCGTTTGAATTTCGCGGATCCGTCCAGTAGTTTCGGAGATACGAGGGGGGCAAAAAATAGCCCCCCCCCCCACCAGGTCGCGTTATAAACAGACCCCACCAGGGCGCGGGTTAATCCTACATCCTCTCACAATTCCCCCGGCCGCCAACCCGAATGCTGCGAGACGTAACAAACATTATACAGTCCACACAAGAAAGCCAGAGACGTCCGCAACAGTAAGATAATCTTGGTAACTACTGGTAGACGGCACGGCAGCCATGGAACGGATGCTTATAATTATTGACAGTGACAGCGAACGTTGGCGGAAACTCGCTTCTAAACATGTGTCCACCCACGAGCGTTCGGTTCGACGCACCCATCGCGGTGAATGGTGAGCACTGCCCCCCCCCCCTGTGCACGGGTCAGGTGACGTGCAGCGGCGCGCTTGCCTCCGCTGCGCCAGTATTGACCGCCGCGCGGCACTGGCGTGTGTCGTCCCGTGCCCCACGGCGCCCCACGGCCGGCAATTCGTTGATCAAATGACAGGTGATAATTAAGATGTGGCTACTGATAACGTGTGGGTCCGGCTGGTCGAACTGCCGACTGCTTGTCCCGCACGCACAAAGTGATAACAGCGACACAGATGCAGCTATGGAAGCAGTGACAAGCATGAGGGTCACTGGTTAGTGATTGATTATCGATATTGATGATAGTTGTCAATGATTCACTGCCAATGTGTAAAGTGCACATGTTTTACCATTTTTTGCACTACACAGTGAGTGACTAACAGTATTTTCAGCAGTACTTTGGGCTATACATCAGACGATAACTACATTGTCGATAGCCGTGTGGGAGTAGCTCGCCCACTGAACCTTTGACAGTTGCCGAAGTGACCGGCGTCACCGGCGGCTGCCATTACCTCGCTGTAAATGAGGGCAAAAGCCTGCTGCTGCAGCGAGCGTAGCGGCTTCCGTTACTGCGAGCACAGCGGCTACTGAAGCTGCGAGCGCGCCGGCCGCTGTTCGTGACGAGTCCCGCGTCGGACGCGATGGGCCGTCGGTTTCGACAGTCGCTGTGGAGCCGGTCGGTTCAATTAGACGCCGAACGGCGCCGCAGCTGGGCGGTACGAACCGGAAATGGCCGGCCTTTGTCGTCGGATGGAGCATCAGCGGTACCGGTGGACCCCGCCACCCCTCCGTCGTCCCAGACCCCCCCCCCCCGCCCCCGTCGACCACGGTGTCTGACCAGAGCGAAATGTTCCGGTCGTCTGAGATGGTGGGCGCCAATCCCTTAGGAACTTGAGAGCAGATAGTGTCGTCAATTACTTATCGACTTAACGCTATCTCATTACAGGTATCGAATGATATGTGCTTAATGTATGGTACATACATAATACATATACCCACATGAAGTGATGTACCTATTATCTACGTAATTAGCGCAGTTTTTCGCTTATTAGAAAGCAGAAGAAGTGAGGGGTGCTGCCCATTGGGTTGTTTTATCGTCACCTTATGCTGATATCTGGAATATTCATCCTCTATAATGATCGTGCATTGGATCCATTGCAAAAGTGCATAAAATAAGTTGCACTACATTAATGGGGTTGGAAAGTAGCATCTCTAGTAAGGTGTAAGCTAAAGCTGCAGACAATGGCCGCTCAAGCGTATCATTAAATTGACTACCAACACGAAAGGCCCAATTTAATCACGCACACTGACTGATATGTAACACAAGTATCTAGAAAGGTAATGCCATGGTAAACACGAGTACCTAGTACAGTCCACAGCAGAAGTAATGTGGGGTTTCAGTCATGGGTATGTTCTGCTTCTGAAGCTTAGGAACGATTAGCCAGACTACAATGAAACTTTGAATGTAGCTTATATGTATCGTCACCCTTGCAGCTGCAACTTTAGCTATTGACATCTTCTTTTCGATCACTCCGCATTAAACAATCGCCAGTCAAAGCCAATCGTTGAGATTGGTAAAACCCTACATTACTTTAGCGGTGGGCTGTACAGTGTACATATCAATCCCATTTTGGGGCGTAACAGTAATAGATAAATGTAAGGTCCTTAGCAGTGAAAAATTGGTCCTGATTTCTGCACCGGCAGTCAAATGAAAGAAAATGATGCAGCGGTTGCATTAGCATAAAGACTACGACGAATTTCCGGTCATGCAAAAGCATAGTGAGGAAGCTATTCAATCTTCCATGTGTGCTAAGAAGTGTTATCATCCGCTCCGATACGGAAGGAACTACGACCTTTTACCTGATTGTTCTCTTCAACCACTGGAACGAGCTGCAGTCGCCCAATAAAACTGAGCTGGACGTTCAGCAGGGCACACGCTTCAGTTTTCATCCGCGAGATTAGGTCGTGGCCCCCACTGAGCCCATGCAGCGCTGCCACCCGTGTAATAATGCACAATGCAGGATGATTGATGAACTTTATAAAGCGATGCAAATAATCTCGCTGGGCTGATCATTCATCCACGAGTAAGCCCGTCGTGGATAGAGTCCTAAGAGAGACGTTTAAGAAATGGCCTTGTTATTTGCCCATGGCAACCATGGCTTAGGAAATATTCTGAAATTAAATCTTTTGAACTGAAAAGAACGAACGATAGAAAATGGAATTAAGGGATAGGGGATAAGACCTTTCTTATTCATGTGTCTATTAAATATGAATGAATGTTTTCATGCACAAAAGCTACTTAAGTGCTGGGGAAAAACTATATTTACACCATTTTACACCCAACAGCGTAATACACCTTTTTGCGCTAGCTTTTGACCATTGGGCAAAACGTTTGTACACATTCGCCATATATGTAGGTGGCGCTACAAATGGGCGGTTGGTCACAAAGAATCACCATTGTGCAAAACTATTCGGCGATCTTCCTCTACAACTCGACATTGAACGAATGGTTCGACATTGTGCAAAACAAATCGTCAATGGTCGAACCTAGTCGTCATATGCCGAGCTGGCTCCCTCTATGCCGAAGTCTGGCGAACTGTTAAACTGTTTTGCAGATCGCTCATTTCAGTGTTCAATCTGTTTTGCTGAATGGTTGAAATGAAACACACCACGCCGGAAACACACCACCACGCCACACCACGCTCAATGCGGATTGTCGAAATGGCTCCTCAAACAGTTATGGCGAATGGTTGAATTCAAATGCAAAAAGGTGTAGTAACACGCACATCTGTAACGTAGAAGAAGGCTCATGGTATGCGTTATAAATTTGTGTCGCAGAAATGTAAGGTAGGGAATGCATACCTTCTTTAATAAATCAAAATATACAAGACTAAACCAAACATGAAGCTGTGCTGACGGAGTTCGAAAGCTGCATACAAAACCCTACTGGCTAAATTATTTTATCCTATCTTTTAAAGTTCTCAATACATTGGCTGAGTTTGCCCATCCTCAGATGAAATTGTAGAAAGGTGTAGGCAATATCAGGCAAGATTATTCCCTGCAGCTATTCACCAAAGTTCGGAAATCCACCAGCGCGTTTATCTGGCTTGAATCAAAGTTTGCCGACGGCTGGGCCGGGTGAGGGGCGGTCCAAGTTCGCTCACGTCTGTTGCAGAGTGGCTCCGGTAGGCCGATTAGTTAATAGTTACTGCACTGCAGTCCAGCCCTGATTAGGGCGCTAATGAGCAGACAGGACCGGTCAGTGAACCGTCCACGCCTCCTGGCAGTACTACTAGTCCCTGCCCTGTCCTTTCCTGACTGTCACCAGACGAACACTGGCGCCTGTTAAACACTGTTGGCGCCAGTTAAACAATGTCAAACGTCTGTCCTGTCCTGCCCTGTCAGAAACCGTCACCAACCCAGCAGCGGCTTGCTGACTATATAGCTGACTATATAGCTGCTGTCATATGTCAGTGCAAGGTTGAAAATGGTTTTATGTTTACAAGACGTATTGAAGATGAGACTTTAGATGGACTCCAAATGTTTGCAGAACGATTATAAAAGAGGAATGGTGACATTGATAAATTGCATTACTGGCATTGTATGGTGATAATGCGGTTCATATTAGCTTGTCATTGATATATTGAATATTCTAGGCAAACTGGCTTGCGTCGATATTGTTGTTTAGCCCGGCATGAATAAGATTGATGACACCTCCTTTTTGCCTTTCATTCATACCATACAAGACCGCTGCCTCGTTGTAAGACACGCTGTCTCGGATGCGTAGCGGACGGGTTAGACACGCTATGTGGACGTGAGGTGAATGTCCTTAGACGGATATTACCATCAACGCCGCTTTTGCCACGGCCGCTGCCTCCTCCGCGGCGCCAGTTTCTAAAGCGGCGCGGTGGACTTTTCAGGAGCCTCGCCGGCCGTCAGCTCCAGAGCTGACTTGGTGACGCGTGAAGGGGGTCGACGCACTGACGAAAAGGCGGGCCTCTCGCCGGAAACGTGGCCCAAGTTGGCCGCAGAAGGCGCTCATCGCACGGCGACACAGAGACAATGAGCGGCGCTAACGTGAAAATGACAGCACGCTGAAATGCGTCGGCCTTACGAATTCAGAGCAGTCAGAGCGGTATGTAATTGTGGGCATCAAGAGCGTGAAGAGGGCCTACTCTCGCCCACGCACAGAAATAATAATAATGATAAAATGATATCGTGTAAATGCCAGCGGTGGAACGCAGCTGGCCTGTTTTGTAACTGTCTCCCCGGTTTTCTGTGAAGTGGTGGGTAGCGAGCACCCGAGAGCCCGCTGAGGCCTGCGCCATAAACTAAATAAACCCCATAAACCCCATAAACTTATCCGTGGTCCGTGGGCGGGCGGACGGCGCTGGCAGGGCTGACCGACGCCGGCCGTGACGTTGACCTGAGACGCCGTCGCACTATGGTTGGAAACGGCCTCACGGATGGCCGTGGGCAATTTCGGAATTTATGTATGTTTGGGGTGTCATTCTGTTGGAAATTGATGAAATGTTTTGAATTGGGCAGAAAAAATTATTTAGTTGCGCATTTAGTCTCCATTATTGTACGTGGAATCGGGAGTTTCTGATAGTGGCTTTTTTGGTGCGCCGTCAAAGGTTTAAACAACCGCGCTGGTGATAGAATGTGGAGTACCTCCATGACGTTGTAAAACTGGATTATTATATATCAAAATAATCCTTGTTATGTTGGCTATCGAGTGGAGTGACTCTTTTTCCCATGCGTGTTCAAAATCAGGAACGGCATTGCATTCTGTTTGCAGTGTCACCACAGCAATATTTGCAAAATTACGTTTATGTTTCATTGGACATACAAAAAGTTCTCCATCGACCTCCATTGAGCTTTTTGGCAGAATAAATCTCTGTTCAATTCTGCGTAAGGGGAACGTAAAAGCAGACTGCGCACTTGTGCGCAAAATCGTCCATGAAGCTTCATCTCCCGAGGCGTACCTACCCGTCGCTTCGTTAGCACCAGGTCGGCTCGTCAGTCTTGCAATCGCTTATCCTTATAAATGATGGTAAGAAGCAGGTTTGCGGAGTCGTGGTGGCGCCAAATCCGACTCCGACTACGACTCCGACTCCTGACTCGTTGCCATGACTCCGGCCGACTCTGTCTCCGACTCCGGACCCCTGCCAGTGTTTCGGAGTCGTGATGGAGCTGTTCCGATTCGGACCGACTCCGACTTCCACTGCGGGCTCCTGACCGACCCCGACTCCGACTCCGACTCCTGGCTCGTTGCCACGACTCTGGGCGACTCTGACTCCGACTCCGACTCTGACTCCGACTCTGACTTCGACTCCGCACCCCTCGTAAGAAGTAACTGCTCGCCCCTGCACCTGGAGTATGGATATCGTGCAAACGTGTATGGATATCCTGGAGTATGGATATGGATATCCACCGACAGAGCAGACATACAGACATGCTGTAAACGCCATTACACTGCCAATACCATGGCAAATCAAATGGCTATCTATGGTTTTTGATCATCGTTCTACATTTTCCAAAATCTTGAACTGAATGTTGGCAATTTCTCGTGACTACTTCACGACCATGATGCATGCATTTCTGAAATTGATCTTTTTCAACCAGCCACGTACTCGTATGATAAAATGAATGTCACCATCGTGTTCTACGCCCAAAAGTACCCATAAAACATGTGTCATGCATGGGCTGCGAATAGGTACCAGTTTTAATTTTCGGGGTTATGTGCTTACCTGATTGACCTGACTTTGACCCTGGCCAGTGGCCTATGTTTGACTGACCCCTACATTGATCTGACACTCTTTTAGCACTTATATGAAGGGTTGTGACAGTTGTGACAGTTGTGACAGATTGTTTAGGACCAACTGATGACTGAATTTATTTAGGACCAACTGATGACGATATACTCGAAACGCGAAACGCGAGGCACCAATTGCGAGGTTCTAAAGTCCATGCTACTGAAAGCCCGATTTCAAGTGTTTGACCTGACCTTGACCCGACCTGTGACCTCGAAATTCAACTTTAAAGTATTCATGTGAATCGTCTCGTCACGTTCTTCTTTCGTTTGCCGCGCCTCGTGCGTTTCGCTGCGCCTATTTGTTCGCGAGTTATCGGCTGGGGGCGTTGAACGCCCCCCCCCCCCCCGGCAAACGGCGGATGGGGAAATACCCCAGCAACTGCCGGGTTAATCTGACGCATGTTTTGTCATTTGATCGTCATTTTATTTCTTACTTTTTTGCCCAATCTAAAAAAAAATCATAAATACTCTTTCTCCAAATTTTTGACCCTTTATGACCAATAGTAAGACACTGTGCGTCACTACGTTGATATTTCTCGCCCTAAAGCATAACAACAATATCCATTCAGTAATAGCAGTGTTCAAAACATGTTCAAAATGCCTAGCGATATCGATAACATAACGAAAGACATAGGCTACTTATAGCATACTTGCAATGATGACGTCACACACGCGTGACGTGACGTGACCTCGTCATTTCTGAGTTACTGTATGATGCACGAAAGACACTGGTATACCTATGCAAAGTTTCATCGCAGTCGGTCTACGCATTAACAAGTTATGGGCAAAACATTTTTTCGCGTTGACCCCCGGCCATCCGTGAGGCCGTTTCCAACCATAGTGCGTCGGGACGTGACCGGCCCGTGGGAGGTCGACACCAGAGTGGCCCTGTGATGGAGTGTCGGTCCGAAACGCCCCATCGACCAGCTGCGCCCTGGCCGCCGACAGAGACCGGAAGACCGCACCCGCGGCTGGCGCCGCTTCCCACGGCCGCTAACCGGAAGCGCCTACGGCAGCTGACCGAAAACGCCGACGGTAACTGATTGGAGCCAGCACTGTGACCGGACGGCGACCTTTCCCGTCAGAGGACCAGAAACTTTCGTAGACAGCTGACCAGAGTCTTGGCAGCTGAGGGGATTGAAAAGAACACTCATTGGCAGCTACCATCAGGCATCAGCTGACCTCCCTGTGGCAGCCAACCCAAACCCCAGTGGCAATGCCGCATGCGGCAGAACTTCCATTGGCACCCGACCGCACCGGAGGACTGCACAACAAAACAAGAGGACTGACACAGAAACAGGGTGTTGCAAACAGCATTGCAAGCCATTATGCGTCAACCTTCCTAATGGCCGTTGGAACTCGTTAGCTCAATAACCGAATCATCTGATAATTATCCAAGGGCTACAGAAAGAGTCGCTTTTCCTGTGGACATGCATAAATAGCAAATAATCCAATTTGATGTTTGGCAAATGGTTATTCACGCTGCAAACTGCAAAAGATATTTTTGATATAAGCTCTGACAGTTATTGTCTTTTTAATTAATAAACAAAGTGAGTCTGCCTTCCGATCGATCAGGGGTTTGCTACATCACTAACTAGAAGCCACTGCCCTGAAACAAACTGGCGTGCTGTTGGCGTGTGCCATTCTCTAATGAGGTGATAACGGCTGCAGGCCATAAAAACATAACGACGGCCCTGAACTGACAGCTAAGCTCGACTTAGTGCTGCTAACTGTCCTTAAGAGCCACCTATCAGATCGCCAGCGCTGGTTTTTATAACATGGCCTCTGTGCAAACACTATGGTCCGAGGTCGAGGTCATCACTCCGCCAGCGATATATACGCTATCATATCGATATATATCCGTACTATAGCTTCTCAGCACGATCTTAAATTCCTGTGATTTGTAGAGCTATTTTTATCTTTATATTGATCGGTCGGTCGATTAGTGATTGAGCTGAAATCGGTATCTGCGGAGTGTGTGACATGCAATACCTACTCCAGCAGCCTCTTACTTTTTCGGGATCCAGGCTTATTAAAGACACTGGACCGATGAAGAATCTACCCAACGATTTTACAGCTCATTTATAAAAAAAGTTTTGAATAGCTCATGCCTTCAAATCCCACAATAACCACATCTGTTCAGTTATAGCTATCTCGATCAAGCTGCTTTGACAGTAACCGACAAATCGCTATTTTTTACAGCTGCTTTCGACAGTCCCACACTTTCATTTTTTTATTTGTATTCACATAACGATATGATATAACCTCACTTATTTTTTGGAACTGTTGGTGCAGTCATACTGCGCTTATTGAACATCTTGTCGAGCACTGTCCGGATAATTGTTTCAATAAACTGCTTGGGGTAGCCGTTCTTTTGGAAGAAATCTCTGATGAAGTTCAGCTCTATATCAATCAATTTGTAATTGGAGCAAAGGCGGAAGGCACGAGTCACAGCCGAATAAACTATTGCCCTTTTGACGGTTTGTGGGATAAAACTGAAAAAGCTCAATCCCAAGCCTGTAAAAGTGGGCTTTCGGAAAACGGACATCTGAAGGCGGTTGTTTCGACGCACTACGTTCAGGTCAAGAAATGACAGACAGCCATTATTTTCGATCTCTTTTGTAAAACGGATTTTGGTGTGCTGACTGTTCAGGTAAGTAAGAAAATGATCTATATGAGTCTCGTCTCTGAAGATGATAAAGCAATCATCTACGTATCTTCTGTAGTGAACAGGTCGAAACGCCACGGGACAGTCGCGTAACCACTTCTGTTCATGAAAACAGAGGAAGATGTTGGCGAAGGTCGGTCCAAGCGGCAGGCCCATACCGACGCCGTCTGTCTGTTTGAACAGGTCACCATTGAAAAGAAAGTAAGAATTGAGGGTCGCTGTTTCTAACATAAGTCTAAAAAGGTTTTTGGTGAACTTGACAACAGAATCCTTTCCATTGAAGACATAATTGATACAGATATCGATAGTTTCACGAACAGGTATGTTGGTAAACAAGTTTTCTACATCGAAGCTAGAAGTTACTCTAGATGACAACATGGTTATGGCTAGCTTCGATGTAGAAAACTTGTTTACCAACATACCTGTTCGTGAAACTATCGATATCTGTATCAATTATGTCTTCAATGGAAAGGATTCTGTTGTCAAGTTCACCAAAAACCTTTTTAGACTTATGTTAGAAACAGCGACCCTCAATTCTTACTTTCTTTTCAATGGTGACCTGTTCAAACAGACAGACGGCGTCGGTATGGGCCTGCCGCTTGGACCGACCTTCGCCAACATCTTCCTCTGTTTTCATGAACAGAAGTGGTTACGCGACTGTCCCGTGGCGTTTCGACCTGTTCACTACAGAAGATACGTAGATGATTGCTTTATCATCTTCAGAGACGAGACTCATATAGATCATTTTCTTACTTACCTGAACAGTCAGCACACCAAAATCCGTTTTACAAAAGAGATCGAAAATAATGGCTGTCTGTCATTTCTTGACCTGAACGTAGTGCGTCGAAACAACCGCCTTCAGATGTCCGTTTTCCGAAAGCCCACTTTTACAGGCTTGGGATTGAGCTTTTTCAGTTTTATCCCACAAACCGTCAAAAGGGCAATAGTTTATTCGGCTGTGACTCGTGCCTTCCGCCTTTGCTCCAATTACAAATTGATTGATATAGAGCTGAACTTCATCAGAGATTTCTTCCAAAAGAACGGCTACCCCAAGCAGTTTATTGAAACAATTATCCGGACAGTGCTCGACAAGATGTTCAATAAGCGCACTTATTTTTTTCCCTGTCGTCAAAAAGTCGGTAATATGCTTGGAGTGAATGGAACAATTTCCACCGCCCATAAATTTACCGTCGCAGTGCCATCAATGAAGTATATCAATGAAGGTATCTATAGGTGCCATTAACTGAGCGTCGGCGACCACTTACGACTGCTAACGGTCGCTTAGACGAGCCGCTAACGGCGCCCGCTTCCATACAGCCATTCTGTATTTATGGTAATGGCCATAAATTACCAATGGCGCCTCGGTGAAGTTTTCACAGAGCCTCACCGAGCTCCACTTCCTCTGATCCAGTGCTAGGAGAGCTTCGTGCCATACGACATGCATATTCTTACCTCTGGGAAGCTGGCTTGGAGGCAGGGCAGACCTGAACGGGGTCAGAGGATACACGAGAATCCAGCCCAGAAACTGGCCCACGCCGACGAGCCAGTGAGCCAATTAAGCGGCGTTAATTAGGTCTGACGGAGGCGCTGCGTGCGTTTGGCCACTGTTCGTTCTGACTGCTGCACTGTTCACACAGTCTTGAAACGATGGATTTCGCCGGGTCCTGCTGCCAGGAGCGGCCCTGCGTCCAGCAACAAGCACGAAAGCGGCTCGACGATCATCAGAAGGCATGTATCATACTTAGTACCTATTAGATGGCAAAACAAGCTGGTTACAAAAAAACTCATCATTCGAGCTCACAGCTCAGGGAGATTTGTTTTCAGCACTCTGCTCCCTCCCTCCTCTCTCTCTCTCTCTCTCTCTCGCTCTCTCTCTCTCTCTCTCTCTCTCTCTCTCTCTCTCTCTCTCTGTCTCTCTCTCTCTGTCTCTGTCTCTGTCTCTGTCTCTGTCTCTGTCTCTGTCTCTGTCTCTGTCTCTGTCTCTGTCTCTGTCTCTGTCTCTGTCTCTGTCTCTGTCTCTGTCTCTGTCTCTGTCTCTGTCTCTCTATCTCTCTCTCTCTCTCTCTCTCTCTCTCTCTCTCTCTCTCTCTCTCTCTCTCTCTCTCTCTCTCTCTCTCTCTCTCTCTCTCTCTCTCTCTCTCTCTCTCTCTCTCTCTCTCTCTCTCTCTCTCTCTCTCTCTCTCTCTCTCTCTCTCTCTCTCCACCTCAGGCGGTGGACTCATATATCCGGCGTAATTGAACATGTGGAATGGTTGAGAGAAGGAGCGCAAGTTCAGCCTTAGCCGAGTTTCCGAAAATGCAGCCTGTAACCATGGTTACTGGTCGCAGTTGTGGAAGCTGCTCCTGCTGCTCGTGTGCGGTACTAGAAGCCCGGATTTGTCCCATTTTAGCGGATTTACCTGTGCGCTGGAGGTCGCGACACGCGTAACCCTGGTGCGTGCTGTACAAATACAACCGCTGACAAACACCCAGCAGTGCGCCGAGGCGCTGTTGTACCGGGACGACCGGCAAACCTCAGGGGGTCGGCTGTGACAGATAATTGCAGCCCGACCGTGGATTACTGTGCTGCAGTGTGTGAATTGGTGAATTGCTAGC
The DNA here is from genome assembly GCF_019059575.1 of Amphibalanus amphitrite. Taxonomy (NCBI): domain Eukaryota; kingdom Metazoa; phylum Arthropoda; class Thecostraca; order Balanomorpha; family Balanidae; genus Amphibalanus; species Amphibalanus amphitrite. Next base: position 4,567 of record NW_024884004.1, on the reverse strand, counting down.
GGATTGTGTCACATTCCTCTCCAGTGCATGATGCATACTAAAGTTTTGGTTTTGGCTTTCGATAAGATAACTCATAGACCACTATATACCTACCACTATATAGATATATAGTGGTCTATGGATAACTGCATCGTCAAAAATAGCGATGCACGCCATTATTGGCATGCGAGATTTATGTTGGGTGTGGAATTAGAAAACTACGGCTTGCTTTGGTTGCATGCGATTTAATTTTTTTAGATGATTTAAAAAGTGGAAGAGCGTTCAGTTAACCCGCGCGGGGCTGGGGTCTCCAGCCGAACGCGCGGGGCTGGGGGGGGGTAAATTTTACCCCCCCCTGTTATCTCCCGAACTAATGGTCCGATTTGGAAAATTCAAACGCCAATCGAAAGATCTCATCACGAACAACTAAAAACATGTACTTAATTTTACGTTTGAGGTCAAGGTCAAGGTCAGGTCAAGGGTACAAATTGCAAGTTCCTACAGTATCGGCCTTGCACCGTAGTTGCCGAAGAATGGAGTCATGGACTGAGACTGATCGCCCAAAACGTGTTCTTAGGCTACCAAGACAATATTCGTTGCATACAATATCATTCAGAGGTCAAGGTCAAGGTCAGGTCAGGTCAGGTCAGGTCACCAAAAACAAAATATAGAAAAGGGCATGTGCGACACATGTTTTATGGGTCATTTTACTCATAGAATTCAATAGGCACACTCAATAAGTGATATGGACCACCTCTAGATGAATTGCAGGTCGAGGTCAGGTCAAGGTCAGGTCAAGTGAGGTCAAATTTTGAAGTTGGTTGTTAAGGCCTAAAAAGGTGTCTATCTGATGCAGTTTTTCACGGCGAATCGAATGGTGCTACTTTTGTTTCCGTACGAGGTCTAGAACTTCCAAAAAAGTCATTTTTCAAATTTTTTGTGTGTCGTGACGTCATACAATTTTGAATAACTCCCACATTTTTGAACCGATTCTTCTAAAACTTGGTATGTAGGTGCACATAGACCACTTCTCTGACATATATTCCGGCTTTTCAATACACTCAAAATTTTGGATTTTATAGCTATTTTCCCAAAAAAGTCAGTTTTTTGAAAAAAATTTGGGCCAAATCCAAAATTTTCAAAAAAAAAACGAGATAGCCATTTGATAGACAAAGTAAAATTACGTATATATACGAAAATGGCGAACATGACGTCACTAAAACGTCAATTTCTCAAAATGTTTCCGACGGATTTCGCTCAAATTTTCAGGGAACGTGTCAAATTGATGTAAGAAAAGGTACTGAAAGTTTGGCGGCGCTGCGCGCCGCCGTTTTTGAGATATTGCAAAAATTCGCGAGGCTGGGTAAAATTTACCCCCCCAGCCCCGCGCGGGTTAAGTATGTGTTAATCATTGTGCTAACGGTGACATATCTCACGATGCATTCCTGTAAAAATGATCGAGGCCGGCATCTAAAGGGTTACTATCAGATTGTTTATTTTCTGATGTATGTATTCATTTCAGGATCTTGAACAGTTTAGTGTAGGACGTAGGTGTAACAATTTTCAAACTTGAAGTGCACCGCTCACATCTTGATTGTTAACTTTACAGAATACATATACATTTTTATATACGTTTTTTAGCAAGCTGTATTTTAGTCCTTCAAATTGAATATTCAATAATAAGGAATTTCTCGAGATCCCAAGTCCTGTGCAAATGTACACTTTGGTGCAAACTTACGTTTAACCCTTGCCTTACCTCATTCAGAAGTCTCCTAGTTTACCATGCTTTCTCCATATCAACGGATCAATGCCTTCAGAAGCATGGAACGTCTATCTAAGGCGCTCAAAATCAGCAGCAAGTAGCCATTAAACCAGTGGCCATACCACTGAAACCGTGCGCCTTGTGAGGTTTGCCCAAGTTATGATACACTACCACCACGCATTGGTCGTGTCATTTGGTGTCAGTTCCAGGCCCGGCCGTACTGTAATGGTGCGTTGCTTTCAAGAATGAAACTATTCAATGTAAATGCAGAGATTGCTATCTGCCGTTGAAGTGAGCTGCGATGTTGGTCTGCATACGAGTGCATATGCAAATGGTTACAGCCAAACATAAATAGGTTACAGCATCGATCTTTTAGTGGATTTCTGCAGAGAGTGATACCGCGTGCGATTCCATTTATCAGAGTTCAGCCATAGAGATGTTGCAACATATTCGAGCCTGGTCTCAATGTGCCACTGACTGATGTAGATTGTAACGTTCTTAAGATATCAGATAACGTAAGACGATGATATGTATTCAGTAATGTCAGATATTATACAGCACTGACCAACCCTAGCTCGGGTGTCTAACTCTACAACCCCTCCGGCTGCCGCGCCCTCACTTGCCGTCAACCACGAGTTCGCTTTTCTGCCGTTAGATGACAGCACGTCTCAGGACACTACAAATTACAATACGTCACATCCCTTCTCCTGCGACAATGAGATATCGAGATCACGGACATGCTGGTGTCCGTACACGAACACACATGTGCAATGCACCACATCAAATGCTACGCAAAGCTACTGTGCGACGAAGCTATACCGCGGCACTGAAGGACTGAGCACTGTAACACTAGGTACTGGTAATCGCAAAACAGTATAAAACACGACAAAATATTTACATTGCATACCTCTCATGACGCTTGGTCATTCTACCGTCTGCTGATAAGTACGCAGCCACATTCAGCATACAATGACACGAACTGACAAGAACAGTGAACACGAACTGAACTGACACGAACAGTGATTCATCTAACGTAATCGGACAGATAGGCGGGCGGGCGCCTTTCGCGCTGGGGACGGCGATTTATGACCGGCGGTGAGCCTGCCCCGGTCAGTGGTGCGTAAGGCGCATGGACGGGGGACGGCGGGAGCGGAGGAGATGACGGCACATCCATCCACGGTTCGCCAGGAGGCACGGGCGGGACGACGAGCGGGCGCACGCCCGTGCCGGTGGCGACGGGAGGAGTCTGAGGCGGCTCTGGTAACGCGGTGGGTTCCCGTGGCGGACCGAGCACGTCTGGGTCCGAGTGATCACTCTGTACAGGCAGAGGGTCATTGGTGGCTAACAGCTGGCGGCGGTTGCGACGATAGGTCATTCATTCACGCGCACCCAGTAAGATCGCGGCCCAGCTATTCCTGTACAGACGCCAGGGGTCCATGTGCGCTGCCAGGGGGCGCATCCGAATGGGCTGACCCACGACCAGAGGGGCCAGGGGCTGCGTCCGACGATTGTAATATTTCGCCTGGCGCAGTTATTGTCAGCGAGAACACGCGGGAGAGGAGTCGGGTACGCGGGAAGCAAGTTTGACCTGGGAGTAGGCAAAAACGTCCGACAGGCACGTCCAACATTTTCTGTGCCGGCGACATGTCTGACCTTCACTGGGCGAATTACGCCACGTCATCAGCGCCCAAAGGAAGTTTTCACGGAGGCGATAGCCTTACGCATTAGACTCTTCGCCGTTTTCACGGCGTTCTCAGCCTTGCCATTCGATTGCGGATAGCCTGGGCTGGAGGTAACATGATCAATATCCAGGGAACGCAGAAATGCTTTGAACTCACAGCTGCTGAACGGTGGTCCATTGTCATAACCAGCGTTTCTGGAATGCCATAGCGAGCGAACTGGGCCGCTAGAGCTGAGGTCACATGTGTCACAGTAGTCCGAGTCAGGCGGTCAATCTCCATGAAGTTGGAGTAATAATCTACCAGCACGAGGTACATTGACCATTAAGTTCAAAAATGTCCGTTCCCAGTTTCGCCATGGCCGGGAGGGGACCTCATGCGACAATAGCGGCTCGGCCGTCTGAGCCGGGCGATGGGCTAGGCAGGTTGGGCACTTCAGAATCGCTTCTTTTAGCTGGCTGGTCATTCCGATCCAAAACACGTTCTGCCGAGCAAGTCGCAGTATCGATGACAAACCAATATGAGTACGGTGCAGGCGCGAGATAAGGTCCTGCTGAAGAGCGCTGGGAATGACCACACACCTGCCTTTGTACAGCAGTCCTGTGTGAAAAGTTCGTCATGAAAGCCATGATACGGCCGGAGTGCGTCTGGCAACTGGCGCCGATGCTTCGGCCACCCTGCCAGTACCTGTTTGACGACCCGTGGGAGGACCGGATCAGACTGATACGCGGCCCGTATGGCTTCTAGACGCTCTGGAGACACCGCGATCCCACTGGACAACTCTAGGGATTCGGTCTCCATTGCGAACAGTGAGGATGGTTGCTGAGTGGAGCACGACTAAGCGCATCAGCGACAGGAATCTCTGATCCTGGTCGGTACACATGTGAAAGTTGTACCTCTGCAGTGTGAGAAGCATTCTCTGCAAGCGAAGTGGTGCGTCACTGAGTGGTTTGTTGTGTATCGCGACCAATGGCTTATGGTCAGTCTCGACGTCACTGGCCTACCGTACAGATATTGGTCCAGGCGAGTGAGCGCAAAAGTAATGGCCAATAGCTCCTTCTCAATTTGCGAGTAGGCTCGCTCCGCTACCGTAAGGGAGCGCGAGCAGTACATGACTGGGTTTCCCCGCTGCAGAAGGACAGCGCCG